>NC_140159.1:351793-638582 GCF_964035555.1 Netta rufina | reverse complement strand
AAAGCGGGACCCCCCCCCCCAAAATGTGGGGACCCCTCCTAAATTTGGGACCCCCCCTCAATGCCCCCCCACCCCCTTTGGGCCCTTTCTCTCCAGGAATGGGCGGCGCTGGAGCCTGGGCCGCAGCCCCCCCCCTGAGGAGGGTGAGCCCCCCTGAGCCCCCCCCCCCCATAAAAATGGGGATCCCCCCTTATTTATCCCCCCCAGTAACGGAATCCCCTCGAAGTGGCCCCAAAAGAGGGGAGTCCCCCAACAATGCCCCCCCCCCCCAGGCATCAGGGACTGCCCCAAAATGGGCACCCCAATATTCAGCCCCCCCCCCTCCCCCAATGAGCCCCCCCCACCAAAATCCCCCCCAAGCCCATGAGCCCCCCAATAATGCCCCCCCCCAATAGTGCCCCCCCCAATAACGGGACCCCCCCCCCCCTTTTACCCCCCCTTGTCCCTCCCCATTTTGCCCCCCCCCAGCCCAGCTCCAGGACCTGCTGGGGGCTCGGCCCCCCCCCGTCATCCTCACGGCCGAGGGACCCGGTGAGTGCCCCCCCCGTGACCTCTGACCCCCCCCATGACCCCCATGACCTTTGACCCCTCGGGGAGGGGGGGTCAAGGTTTTTCTTGGGGGGGTCCCAGCTTCGTGCCCCCCCCTCCAGGGGGGGGTCCTGGGGGGCTTCGCCGTGGCCTCGTGGGGCTTCAGCACCTGGCGGGGCCGGGACCTGCGCCTGGGGGAGCTCTGGGTGCCCCCCCCGCTGCGAGGTGAGTGCCCCCCCCCCCCCCGGGACCCCCCTCCTCCTATGTGACCCCCCCACCGCATAACCCCCCCGCATGAGACCCCCTTCCACGTGCCCCCCTCCTCAGTGTCTGGGACTCTCTCTGTGCCCCCCCCAATCCCCCCCCCCCTCAAAGAGCCACCCCAGGACCCCCCCAACCCCATGGACCCCCTCCTGAACCCCACCCACCCCCAAACCCCACCCCCGTCCTGGCCCCCCCTCCCCAAAATACCCCCCCCCCTCCCCAGTTTCCCCCCCCAGGTACCCCCAAACCCCTCCCCTGCACCCCCGTCAAAAAAAATCCCCACCGATCACCCCCCAATCCCAAGCCCCCCCCCCCCCCCCCAAAAAAAAACAGGACTCCCCCCACTGACCCCCCCCACCTCATAGACCCTCCCCAGGCTCCCTCCCACCCCCGTGAAAGCCCCCCCCCCCCCCAAAAAAAATCTCCCCCCCTCCCCCAAATTTCCCCCCCCAGGACAAGGCGTGCCGGAGCTGTTGCTGCAGGGGGGTGGCGCAGGTAAGGTGTGGGGGGGGGGGGGGCACAGGGGAAAATTTTTTTTGGGGGGGGGGGGGGGGGCACCCAAATTGCCTCCCCCAATAAAATAACGCCCCCCCCCCACCCTGCAGGAGGCGCTGGCCGCGGGCTGCTCCCAGCTGCGGGTGGAGCTGCCGCCGGGGGGGGGGGGCCTGGGATGCCCCCCCCGGGGGGGGCACGGACCTGGGGGTGGCCGAGGGCTGGGGGGGCGTCAGCTTCGGGGGGGGGGGCGCTGCAGCGCCTGGCGGGGGGGGCACCCCCTTAATTACATCCCCCGTTTAATTATAGCTTTCCCCCCTTAATGACAGCCCCCCCCCTTACTTACAGCCCCCCCCTCCCCACTGATTAAGGGCCCCCCCCTTAATTACAGCCCCCCCCCCCACTGATTAAGGGCCCCCCCTCACACTTTATTATAGACCCCCCCTTAATTATAGCCCCCCCCCCACTTAAGGCCCCCCTCTTAATCACAGCCCCCCCCTCCCCAACAGGGCCCCCCCCCCCCCCAATAAGGGCCCCCTCTTTCATTACAGCCCCCCCCTCAATAAAGCTGAGCACCGTTTGACTTCGCGTTTTATTTTTGGCCCCCCCCCCCCCCCAAAAATGGGGGTCCCAATAATCAGCCCCCCCCCCAAATGAGGATGACCCCCCCCCAATAACGACCTCCTGCCCCCAGTTGTTTTTTTTTTTTTTGGGGGGGGGGGAGCACATGGGGAGGGGCAGGGAGGGATAAATTGGGGGGGGGATTCAGTTTTGGGGGGAGGATTAGGAAGGGGGGGTTCTGAATGGGGGGGTAGAATTAGAGGGGGGGGTCCCAGGGGAGGAGGGGGGGAAATGGGGGGTCCCGGGGGGGGGGAGAGTTCTTTGGGGGGGGGGGGAGATTGAGAGGGGGGCTCCTGGGGGGGGTTCTCCCTGAATGTTTTTTTTTGGGGGGGGGGGGAGGGGGAAGACTCTGGGGCTGGGGGCTTCTGGGGGGGGGGGAGGACACTGGGGAGGGGGGGAGGGGGGGTTCCTGGGGGAGGGGGGGGGTGGGGGGGTCTCCCCCAATTTTTTTTTTTTTTTTGGGGGGGGGGGGGGGGGGAGACCCTGAGGGGGGCTCCTGCAGGGTAAGTGTGTGTGCCCCCCCCCTTCCCCCCCCCCCCCCCCCAGATCCAAGCCCTGCAGCCCCCCGCACTGCGCCGCCCCCACCCCCCCCAGCACCCGGTAGCGGTGGGTTGAGGCGGCGGCGCCCGTGGAGGCCGTAGCGGGGTGCTGAGGGCACCCTGGGGTGCCCCCACCCCCGAACAGCACCCGCCGGGCGCGGGCGTGCACCAGGGCCATGGCGCAGAGCGCGCAGGGCTCCCGCGTCAGGTACACGTCCCACCCCCGGCACAAATAACCCCCCCCCCTCCCCCAAAATTTCCTCCCCCCCCCCTTATTGCCCCCCTCCCCCTCTAATTGCCCCTGGCCACCGCCGCCAGCAGCTCCATGGTGGCGTGCGCCAATGGGTGCCCCCCCCGCCTCCGGTCGTGCGCCGCCGCCACCACCCTTGGGTGCCCCCCCCGTTGTCGCCCGCCCGGTGCCACCACGGCCCCCCCCCGCTGGGATTTGTCCCCCCCCGTGCCCCCTCCCGCGCCGCCGCCACCGCCGCCGCCATGCCCAGGGGTGTCCCCCGCGGTGACGCCCACCTCCTGGTCGCACCTTGGGTGCCCCCCCACCCCCCCACCGCGGGACACCCAGGGCCACAGCCCCGCCGCCGTGGCCGCTGCCACCTCCGGGGCACCCCGGGGTGCTCGGGAGGGGACGAGGACGCGGAAGGGGGGGCCCAGCCCTCGGGGGGACACCCCCGGGCCCAGCAGAACGGATAAAGGGGGGAGGGGAGGGGGGGGGGATGGGAGGGGAGGGGGGAAGAGGAGGAGGGGGGAGGGGGAGGGATGGGGGGCACCCAAGGGTGCTGGGGCCGTGGGGACAGCGGTGGCCGGTGGTGGCACCCAAGGGTGTTGGGTCCTTGGGGACATCAGTGGCCATGGGGACCTCGGTGGCACCCAAGGGTGCTGGGGCCGTGGGGACAGTGGTGGCCATGGTGGCACCCAAGGGTGCAGGAGTCTTGGGGACTTCAGTGGCACCCAAGGGTGTTGGCTCCATGGGGACATCAGTGGCCACAGTGGCACCCAAGGGTGCAGGAGCCTTGGGGACATCAGTGGCACCCAAGGGTGTCAGGTCCTTGGAGACGTCGGTGGCACCCAAAGGTATCAGGTCCATGGGGACATCAGTGGCCATAGTGGCACCCATGGGTGCAGGAGCCTTGGGGACATCAGTGGTTGTGGTGGTCCTGGTGGCACCCAAGGGTGCTGGGTCCTTGGGGACGTCAGTGGTCATGGAGACATCGGTGGCACCCAAGGGTGCTGGGGCCGTGGGGACAGCGGTGGTCACGGTGGCACCCATGGGTGCGGGACCCTTGGGGACATCGGTGGCTGTAAAAATCCCTGGGTGGGCACCAAAGGGTGCTGGGTCTGTGGGGACATCGGTGGCAACCCAAGGGTGTTGGCTCCATGGGGGTGTTAGTGGCTGTGGTAGGCACCCATGGGTGCAGGAGTCTTGGGGACATCAGTGGCTGCAGATATCCTTGGTGGCACCCAAAGGTGTCAGGTCCATGGGGACATCGTTGGCCATGGTGACACCCATGGGTGGAGGAGCCTTGGGGACATCAGTGGCACCCAAGGGTGTTGGCTCCATGGGGACGTCTGTGGCTGTGGTGGCACCCAAGGGTGCAGGAGCCTTGGGGACATCAGTGGCCATGGGGACCTCGGCGGCACCCAAAGGTCCTGGGTCCTTGGGGACATCGGTGGCTGTAAAAGTCCTGGTGGCACCCAAGGGTGCTGGGTCCTCGGGGACATCAGTGGTCTTGGTGGCACCCCAAAGGTGCGGGACCCTTGGGATCATCAGTGGCCACGGGGACGTTGGTGGCACCTGGAGGTCCTGGGGCCTCGGGGACATCGGTGGCACCCAAAGGTCCCGGGTCCTTGGGGACAGGGGTGGTCACAGAGGTCCCGGTGACGCCGGTGGCACCCAAGGGTCCCTGCTCCGTGGGGACGTCGCTGGCTGTGGTGGCAGTTTCGGGGGCGTCCTCGTCACCTGCAGCGTCCCCCAGCCCTGAGTCCGCTGGCCCCAAGACCCCCCCCCCGTGTCCCCATGTCCCCCCCCACCCCCAATGCCCCCCCGTGTCCCCAGTGCCCCCAGAACTCCCCCATTCCCCCCCCAAACGCCCCCCCCACTGCCCCCTCCATGTCCCCAACTCCCCCCAGTGTCCCCAAGTCCCCCCCCCCAGTGTCCCCAATACCCCCCCATGTCCCCCCCCCATGCCCCCAAAGTCTCCCACCCCACCCCCCCCTCGCCCCCCAATGCCCCCCAAAGCCCCCCCCATGTCCCCCCTCCCCCCCCAATGCCCCCCCCCCGAAGCCCCCAAGGCCCCCCCCATGTCCCCCTCCCCCCCAATGTCCCCAATACCCCCTAATACCCCCCCATGTCCCCCCCCAATGCCCCCAAAGCCCCCCCATGTCCCCCCCCAAAGCCCCCCCCATGCCCCCCAATACCCCCCCATGTCCCCCCCCAATGCCCCTCCCCCCCCAACCCCTCCCCCCCCACTTTCCCCCTCCCCCTCCAAAGCCCCCCCATGCCCCCTCCACCCCCCCACGTCCCCCCTCCCCCCCCCTTGTCCCCCCCCCAATGCCCCCTCCCCCCCCCTTTTTACCCCCCCTTTCCCCCCCCCCCTTTCTCACCTGCCCCCCCCAGCCCCCTCAGCTCCTCCTCCAGGCCCAGCAGCACCGCGGCGCCCCCGGACCCCCCGGGCCCCCCCCCCGCACCCTTTTGAGGTGCCGCAGGTGGGGGAGGGGCCGGCAGCGCCCCAGCTCCCCAGCAGCCGCTGCCCCTCCCCCCGCAGCACCAGGGGGGCCCGCCACCCCCCCCAGCACCCGCAGGGGGGCCCCGACCCCCCCCCGCCCCCTCCCACGGCACCACCCAGGGTGACGAGGGGGGGGGGCGAGGGGGGGGGCGGAGGGGGGGGGAGTGGGGGGGGGAGGGGAGGCACGCGGGGGGGGCTCCATTGGGGTTCGGGGGTCCTAAAAGGGGGGGGGGGGGAGGAAAAAAAGGGGGGGGGTGATGGGGAGGTCCCGAAAGGGACGCCCCCCCCCCCCCCAAAGACCCCCCAGTAAGCCCCCCCCCCCCATTACCCTCGAATTAGGACCCCCCCCCCAATAAGGACCCCTCCCATTATCCCTCCATATGGACCCCCCACAAAGACGCCCCCCATTATTCCCCCTGTAGGGACCCCCCCCCCATGGTGACCCCCCCCATGGTGACCCCCCCATTATGCTCCCCACATACAACCCCCCCCCCTCCTTATTCCCCCCGGGACCCCCCCCCCCCCCAATTATTCCCCCATAAGGGCCCCCCCCATAAGGACACCCTCCCCCATAGAACTCCCCCCAGCCCCACGTGGGCGCCCCCCCATTTCTGGGGCCCTCCCATAAAGGCCCCCTTATAGGGACCCCCCCCTTATAGGGACCCCCCCCCATACAGGGACAACCCCATAGGGTCCCCCCCCCCCAGCCCCACGTGGGCGCCCCCTCACCTCCCGCCGCCGCCACCGCCCAACTGCCCGAGGCCACGCCCCCCCTCCGCTCCCATTGGCCCGCTCCCGCCGAGCGCCGCCTCCCATTGGCTGCCGCAGCCACGCGGCGCAATTCCTCCCGGAGGCGAGCGAGAGGTGCGGCGAGAACGGCCGGAACCATAGAGAAGAGGGAGGTGACGGAACCGGAAGTGGGCGGGGAAATGGCTTTTGGAAGGGAAGGGGGGGTGTGGGAAGCCGCCGCCGCCATTTTGAGGCCGGGCGCTGTGCCCTCAGCGCCCTCCCACACAGAGACGCGACACCTTTTCAGTTTAAATTCTGCTTTTTTTTTTTTTTTTTTTTTTTTTTTTTTTTTTGTGCGTGTGTGTTTTTGTCTTTCAGAAACACGGGGGAGAGGGACACAAAGCAGGAAATTGGGAAAAAAAAAAGTTATAACAAATTTTAAAAAAGGGTATTTCCCCGCTTCCCCGCTGCCCTCCCCCCTTTCCCCCCCCATTTAGACTCCACCTGTACTGGGAAACACGGGTTTAACAGACCCCCAAATTCCCCCTTTTCACCACAAAACCAGCCCCCAGCGACTGCGTTTTGGAGCAGAACCCTTGAATTTGAGGATACTGGAAGGACTGGAACGAACTACAGGAAACTGGGACAGCTCCAGAGCCGAGGAAGCCCCCCCCACCAGTCCTCCCAGTTTACTGGTGGAAACCCAGCTCCCCCCCAGTAAACCTCCCCATGCTCCCAGCATACCAGTTTGAACCTGCCCTCCTCTCCCAGTATACCAGTTAGGACCCACTATCCTCCCAGTATACAAAGGAAAAGCTCCCTTCTTCCCAGTATACCAGTTAAGGCCATCTGCCCTCCCAGTAACCCTCTCTGTGCGCCCCAAGTCATAAAGCCTTCTCCTCCCAGTATACCAGTTAAAACACTCCCATCTCCTAGTATACCAGCAGCAAAGTGGTCTTTCTCCCAGTACACCAGTTATAAAGGGCCTTCCTCCCAGTATACCAGTTAAAATCTCCAGTCCTCCCAGTACCCCCTAAACCCTTCGCCCCCAGGCCGGCACCCAGGGCCTGCGGAGCCCCCGGTGCCCAGCCTCAGGGCCAGGGCCTCCAGACATGGTGGGGCCCTGGCAGTTCCCCAGTGCTCGCACCCTGGCCCTCCTTGGTGCAGCGCCGCCATGAGTCCTCAGGGCTGCTGACAGGGCCACCGACAGGGCTGTGGTGGGACCCCGAACTAGGCCTCACATTAGGCCCGAAAGTAGGCCCTGAACTAGGCCTCAAACTAGGCCCATAACCATGGTAACTGGGGCACCTGGAGCTGTCTCCATGGCAACCCACACCGTTACTGGGGCAACAAGGGTGGTCGCCCAGGCAACCTGTGCTGTTGCCATGGCAACTGGCACAGTCAGGCCTAGGAGTAGGCCCCGCGCTTGGCTGCAAACTGGGCCTGAAACCAGGCCAGTAACCATGGTAACCAGGGCACCTGGAGCTGTCTCCATGGCAACCGGCGCGATTGCCAAGGCAACAAGAGGGGTTGCCTAGACAACCTGTGCTGTTTCCATGGCAACTGGCACAGTCAGGCCTGGGAGTAGGCCCCGCGCTAGGCCTCGGAGCAGGCCCATGGCAGTGATGGCCGGGCCCGTACCCGCGGCAACCAGGCCGGGCCCACAGTGCGGAGGGTCCGGGGGTGTCGGCAGCAGGCGGTGACAACGAGCTGGGGGTCCTGGGCCCGGTCGGCGGGGGCTCGGCAGCAGCTGCGGCCTGCAGGAAGCGGGCAGCGCGGGCCAGGCACTCCCGGTAGCCGCTGCGGTAGTGCCGCAGGAAGAGCTCCTCCGTCCCCGGGGGGTCTGCACCAGAGAGGGACACAGTGACCACCTCCACCCCCCCACCCCCCCGGGGACCCCCGTGAAGATGGCCGCCGAGGGGATTGAGTGGTCCCCTTCAGCCATTTTGGGGGGCCCGGAGCAGCTACAGGGGGATTATCCCCCATGGCAGGGGGTAATCCCCCATGGCGGGGGATTTCCCCCACAGGAAAGGGGTAATCCCCCATGGGGAGGGGGGTCCCCCCCCCCCTCAGGAGGGGATTTGTTGTGGGTTTTGGGGGAAATTGAGGCACGCACCTGCTTGGGGCTGGGCCCGCAGGAACTGCACCGTTTTCTGTAGGATCTCGGCCTTCTCCGCCTTGGGGTTTCGGAGGCGCTGGGGGGAGGGGTTGGGGGTGGGGGAGGGGGAAGAGAGAGGGGGTGGTGGGGAAGGGGGGGGCACACACACACGGAGACGTCACCCCAACGGCAACTGCTGCCAGCATGTCGTGACACAATGTCTCAATAGCCCCCAATAGTGCCCTGATAGCGACCCCAAGAGCACTCTGTTAGTGCCGTGACAGTATCCCCATAACACCCTACAAGCACCTCAAAAATGCCCCGACAGAATCGCGATAGTGCCCTGATAGGGCCCCGATAGCCCCCCGATAGTGTCCCCAAAACACCCTATTAGTGCCCCAATAGAATCGCGATAGCATCCCGATCGTGTCCCAATAGCACCCCAATAATTGTCCCAATAACCCCCTGATACCACCCCAATAATGTCCGGAGAGCCCCTGCGATAGAGCCCCGATAGCGCCCCGACAGCTGCAGGGTCGCCACGATAATTGTGACCGAGCCACAGGGGCGCTAGGGGAGACGGCAGCAATCGCGACAGCCACTAGGTGGCGCCAATCGCGACAGAGCCGCCATGACGCAGGGGGTGGGTCGCGGAGACAAAACTGCCGCAGCTGCACGGGCGTGGACTATCGCTACAGAGCCCCAATCGTCATGACAGAGTTGCAGTGGAGCCGATGATTGCAATAGGGCCACAACAGTTGTGACAGAGCCCCCCAACAGTTGTGACAGTGGCAATAAATCGTGACAGAGCTGTGACTGAGACTGGATAGAGCCGTGACAGACACAACAGAGCTAGAACTGTCACGATAGTCATGATAGGAGCATGAAAGAGCCCTGAAGGTCATTATGGGGTTGTGATAGAGCTGCGTTAGTCATGATAGGATCATGATAGAGCCGTGATAGGGTCGTGATAGCATTGCAACAGAACCATGACAGAGCTGTGGCAGTCACAATAGAGCCCTAACACAGCCCAAATAGTCATGATAGAGTCGTGATAGCCACGATAGAGTCATGATAGTCAGAACTGTGAGAAGAGCCATGACAGCCACAACAGAGCTGCAATCATCATGATAGGGCTGCGATAGTTGTGATACAGTCATGATAGTCATGATAGTGTCGTGATAGTCACAATAGAACTGTGACAGGAGCCATGACAGCTGCGTGAGCCACGATAGAACCATGATAGTCACAATAGGACCACAATAGGGCCATGATAGGGCTGTGATCATTGTGATAGCATCATGATAGTCATGATAATTGTGATAATCATGATAGAACTGTGACAGGGGCCATGTGAGCCACGATAGAGCAATGATAGTTGCAATAGAGCCATGATAGAGCCACGATAGTCGCAATAGGGCCGTGATAGAGCCGCGATAGTCCCAATAGGGCCGTGATAGAGCCGCGATAGTCCCAATAGTCGCAACAGGGCCTCACCTGGTCACGGGTGGCTGCGAGCAGCAGCAGCCGGAGCCGCTCGAGGCTGTGGTTGAGGCGGGCGCGGCGACGCTGCTCCACCTGCGGCTTTGGGAGCTGCAGGGCAGGAGGGGGCAAACTGGGAGCACTGGGAGGGACTGGGAGGGGCTGGGGGGGAGTGGGAGGGGACTGGGAGGGTGAAATTGGAAAATAGTGGGTTGAACTGGGAGGGACTGGGAGGGGCTGAAATGGAACAAACTGGGCTGAACTGGGATGGACTGGGGAGGACCGGGAATGTGAAATTGGAACAAACTGGGTTGAGCTGGGACAGACTGGGAAGGACCAGGAGGGACTGGGGGGAGTCAGATTGGCAGAAATGGGGCTGAACTGGGTTGAATGGGGTCAAACTGGGACAAACTGAGCTGAACCAGGACAAACTGGGCCACGTCCTGACTGGGTAAAATGGGGCGGAACCGGGCTGAGTCCCACCTGGGCCAAACTGGGCGAAGTCCTAACTGGGACAAACCCAAAACCAGCCCAGCCCCCAAACTGGGTCAAACCCTAAACTGGGCCAAACCCCAACTGGGCCATGTCCCAGACTGGGCCAGACCCAAACCAGGACAAATCCCAATTGGGCCAAACCCAAACCAGACCAAACCCCAGACTGAACCAAATCCCCAACTGGGCCAGACTGGTCCAAACCATTCTGAACTGGTCCAAACTGGTCCAAACCGTTCTGAACCAGTCCGAACCAGTCCAAACTGGTCCGAACTGGTCCGTTACCTTCCTGGCGGCGGGCGGCGGGGCCGTGCTGCTCATGGCTCGGGGCGGCTGCGGGTGGGAGCAGGGCCGGGTCCCAGGGGGGCTTTATAGGGGAGGGGGAGGGCGGGGCGGGGGAGGGGCGGGGCGGGGGGAGGGGGAGGACTGGGAGCCTGTACTGGGAGAAATGGGAAGGGGGGAACTGGGAGCCTGTACTGGGAGCACTGGGGGGGACTGGGAGCACTGGGAACTGATAGCGGGGGCACTGGGGACGCTGGAGCAGGGAACTGGGGGGCACTGGGAGAACTGGGAACCCGCACTGAGAGCACTGGGGAGGGGTAGTGGGGGGCACTGGGAGAACTGGGGAGTGGTAGTGGGGTTACTGGGAGCACTGGGGGGCATTGGGATCACTGGGAATCTGCACTGGGAACACGGGGAACACCAAGGAGGGGAACTGTGGGACACTGGGAATCCATACTGGGAACACTGGGAGCAATGGGGGAGGAACTGGGGGCACTAGGAAGTACTGGGAACATTGAGGAAAGGAACTGGGAGGTACTGGGAGCACTGGGATGTACTGGGAGGGGGCACTGGGAGCACCGGGGACACTGGGGAGGGGAACTGGGACGTACTGGGAGTACTGGGAGCACTGGGAGGCACTGGCGGCCCCTCCCCCCCTCCCCTTTGATCCCGCTCGTGCCCGGCACCCGCCGGAGGGGGGAGGGGAGGGGGCGGGGGGGGAGGGGTGGGAACGGGCGCGTGCGGCTGCTCCCACGCGGGGGGGGGGGAGAGGGGAAGGGCAGCCCCTCCCCCCCCCGGACACCAGAGGGTGACAAATGGGGGGGGGGGGGGGGGAGGAGGACAAATGGCCGGAGGGGAAGGGGGGAAGGGGAACCCCTCCCCCCCACACACACCTGGATTGCCCCAAATCCCCAGAATTGGCCCCAAATCTCCCCCTGGAGCCCCCAAACCCCGCAGTTTATCCCCAAATCCCCACACACCCCCCAAATTGTCCCAAATCCCTTAAATTAGCCCCAAATCTCCCCCTGGAACCCCAAAACACCCCAGTTTAGCCCCAAATCCCCGTGCTCCTCCCAAATTGCCCCAAATCCCTTAAATTAGCTGCAGATCTCCATGGAGCCCCCATCCCTTCCCCATATTCCTACTCTGTCCCCATAATGCCCCAAATCCCTTAAATTGTCCCCAAATCTGCCCCCAGAGCCCCCAAACCCTCCCCAAATTTCACCTTTCCTCAGATTGCCCCAAATCCTTTAAATTGTCCCCAGATCTCCCTGTGGAGCCTCCATCCCTTCCCCATATTCCTCCTCTGTCCCCATATTGCCCTAAATCCCTTAAACTGTCCCCAAATCTCCCTGTGGGGGTTGAACCTCCCCCTCCCCAGCCTGTTCCCAAATTCACCTCTGCCCTCAGATTGCCCCAAATCCCTTAAATTGTCCCCAAATATGCCCCCGAGCCTCCAAACCCTCCCCAACTTTCCCCTTTCCTCAGATTGTCCAAAATCTCTTAAATTACGCCCAAATCTCCCCCCCGGTACACCCACCCCTTCCTTGTACTGCCCTCCAGCCCCCCCCCCCCCGCCTTGCACCAAAATCCTTTAAATTAGCCCCAGATCTCCCCACGTGGTTGCACCCAAGCGTTTGGTGCAATCTCCGCCCCCTCCACAGCGCCGCTCCCTATTGGTCGAGACTGCGGGGGGCTCAGCTCCCATTGGTCAAAGGGCGCGATGGGGGCGGGGTCAGGGCTGGCTGTGGGGCAGCCATGGGGAAGCTCCCCCCTCTCGCCCCTCCCCCCCACTCCCACGGGGAGGGGGCGCCACCCCCTTTTTGCAATCCCCCCTCTTTCTGCGACCACCCCCGTATTTTTGCCCCCCCTCCAAAGTTTTAACCCCCCCTCCCCCAAAGGTCAGGGGCCACCAGGGAGAAAAAAAGGGGGAGAAAGAAGAGAACTGGGGGGAGAAAAAAGGGGAGGGGGAGGGAAAAGGAGGAGATGCAAAAGGGGGGACAGAGAAGGAAAGGGTGAGGGGGGGGGGGGGGGAAATAAGGGGAAGAGAAAAAAGGAGGGGGGATAACGGGAAGGGACAATGGGATAATGGGAATGGGGCAATGGGATAACGGCGCCACTTCCTCCCGTGAAAAACAGCTCCCAAGGGAAGCCTTGGGGTACAGGTTGTTAGAAATGAAGCCTCAGCTCAATCTGAATTTAGTAATATTTATAAAAGGAATATTTATAGAAGGCAAGTAAACAGTGCTGGGTGTGCGGGGAGTCTACGCTCCACCAACACGCACACACGAGCATCAAACATTCGAAATGTAAAGACCATTGCTTTACATACTAAACCCGACTACTTCTATACATACGTGCCATCAGGAAAGATAGCAAACAATGCTGTAAGTTCCATGACCTAACAGTCTCCATTTTCCATTCCTTTTGAACAATATGTCTCGCTTTAAGTTGTCAAGCAACTCGGTCTTTGGGCCTTAAGTATCCCGTTCTTCCCAGATCGAGGAAAAGCAGATCCATCTCCTTTTCAAGGCCAATAAGCCTGGGCCAAAAGGCACGTCCAGGTCACCAGGGACGTAACAGCAAAAGCCTGCGATGGCTGTGGCAGCAGAGGGGCCCATGGCGTAGCAGTCGGATCAGTAAAGGAGCCCGCAGCTCCCTCACTGTCTGGCAAGCCACACGTTTCTGACTGTGGTCCCATGTGGCTCTTTAAGGCCTCAGAAATTCCCACTGCAACCTTGTCGTTTTTATTTGCAGAGTCCCACACCTTGACATCAGTTTGGTTCCATGTTTCAGGATCATAAACTTGTTAATAAGGATTGTTAATAAGGAGAATAAGCTGTAAGGTTACCAGGGCAGTCTTTGTTTCTAAGGATGTATGATTCCCCATAATGTGTGTTATATATGGAGTAGTAATCCATATCGAGAAGATGGTTGATATTAATAAAGAAGGGGGAGATTTGGGAGTGTGGCCATGGGGGTTGGCAAGCCCCGTGGTTGATGATAACATCAGACTCTTAATGATGAGGCCATCAGGAATGCAAAAGAGTTTAGAGGGAACAAAGAAGGGTGATTCAGGAGACTCCATGCAGTCTCCGGTTTCTTGTTCTCCAGCCCTTAAGCCAGGGAAGTTTCTGGGTTTTTGCTGTTGCTGTTATTTGCAAAGTTGTTTGACCAATGAAAAGTTGTTTTTGAAAAGAACTGCTGTGGGGTGAAGGGTATAAGAGGGGAGCCTGCCCTCAAGATAAAAAAAGGCAACAAGATATAATGAAGTTATGTCATCAATAAAGAAGCAGAAAGAAGGAATGAAGAGGAACAGGCTGGCAGAACGGAGACCAGGACGGGGACAGGCACTTTGATTGCCTCATGAAGATAGGTTCGGACAGACTCAGCAAACTGCTCAGAGAAGCTCATACAGAAAGTCGCTGGAAATGGGCGCACTGGAGCTGGAGAGAAGCTCGAGCTGAGAGAAGCGGACCTGTGCACACAACTGCCTCTCGCTGGTAAGCAGCTGCGCATTATGGGGCAGCTGCGTATATTATATATACGTCCTTAGAAACCAAGACTGTCCTGGTAACCTTACAGCTCATTCTCCTTATTAACAATTGGACAGTTTATGATCCTGAAATATGGGGCCAAACTGAGGTCAAGGTGTGGGACTCTGCAACTAAAAACAACAAGGTTGCGGGGGGATTGCTCGGCACCTGGCGAGCAGTCTCTGAGGCCTTAAAGAGCCGCGTGGGACCACAGTCAGAAACGTGTGGCTTGCCAGACAGTGAGGGAGCTGCGGGCTCCTTTACTGATCCAACTGCTACGCCATGGGCCCCTCTGCTGCCACAGCCATCGCAGGCTTTTGCTGTTGCTCCCCCTGGTGACCTGGACGTGCCTTTTGACCCAGGCTTATTGGCCTTGAAAAGGAGATGGATATGCTTTTCCTCGATCTGGGAAGAACGGGATACTTAAGGCCTGAAGACCGAGTTGCTTGACAACTTAAAGCGAGACATATTGTTCAAAAGGAATGGAAAATGGAGACTGTTGTTTGTAATCAAGAAAAGGAATTGAAAATGGAGACTGTAAAGTCATGGAACTTACAGGATTGTTTGTTACCTTTTCTGATTGTACGTATGTATAGGCATACTCGGGTTTAGTAAAAGCAATGTTCTGTATATTTCGAATGTTTGATGTTCGTGTGTGTGTGTTGGTGGAGCGTAACACCCAGCGCTGTTTACTTGCCTTCTATACCTTTTATAAATATTTGTTTTATTAATATTACAAAATTCAGATTGAGTTGAGACCTCATTTATAACAGATACTAAATATTACATAACACCACAGGCATGCTAACAATCTGTTAAGCATTATCAGGAGAATTGCAAAGACAATCTCGATTTCTGGCAAGCTGATAAAAATATCACTACTTTGTTTTTCGTGCCTGGTGTTGCTGCTGCTCAAGCGCTAACAACGCTTAACAAATTAGGATGCTGGTTGGCTAAGCAAACCAATGCAACCTCTGCAGCATTGAGTGCATTATTAACCGACACTGACTCTGTTAGACATGCAAAGCTGCAGAACAGGGCCACAATAGATTTCCTATTGTTAGCACAAGGTCATGAGTGTGATGAACTGGATGAACATTTCACTGGGGTGAAGTTTTCTGGGTCCCCTAGAAGGTTCGGCGAGAATAGGGCTAGTGCTATTAAGGGGGTGAGCATGAGGATAAACCCTAGGATGTCTTTGAAGGAGAAGTATGGGTGGAAGGGATTTTGTCACAGTCTGATACAATGCCTAGGGGGTTGTTTGAGCCTGATTCGTGTAGGAAGGTTAAGTGGACTAGGGTAATTCCTGCGATTAGGAAGGGTAGCAGGAAGTGGATAGCAAAGAATCGGGTTAGGGTTGGGTTGTCTACTGAGAATCCTCCTCAGGCCCATTCCACTAGGGTCTGTCCGATGTATAGGAGGGCTGAGAATAGGTTGGTGATTACGGTGGCCACTCAGAATGATATTTGTCCTCATGGCCGGACATGTTGTTGTGTGAACAGAATGTGTTGTATGAACTTAAATGACCATTCTCAGGTGATTCACCAACAATTATCCAAACTCAAGGAGCTCACAGACAAATTAACAACTAGCACGTGGGGGTTGGAATCATGGTTGCAAAGCCTGGGAATAGACGGATGGTTGGGAGAATTTATAAGAGGAGCACTTGTAGTGCTGATTTTGGTAATTGTGATTCTGTTAGTTGTACCATGCCTATTTCAATGCTTACAAAAAAAAGCTTTTATGATCAGTGCAATGGGCTTGGCTCATAGAAACACAAAAAGGGGGAATTATGGGAGGTCAGTTTGGAAGCAAGTAGAATCTGCTAGACACAGAAATAAAGTAGCTAGTATGCAAGATAACGTACAAGACAAGGTGGAAGAAGAAGTAACAATTGAGGAG
Source organism: Netta rufina (assembly GCF_964035555.1). Lineage (NCBI taxonomy): Eukaryota > Metazoa > Chordata > Aves > Anseriformes > Anatidae > Netta > Netta rufina. The sequence continues at coordinate 622,879 of NC_140159.1, read as the reverse complement.
TTGAGAAAACAACCAGCACGAGCGGTCTGCATGACAACAAATCAACGAGCAGAATAAGACCAGGGTTTGCTCCAGGGATGGTGTTCGGACTGCAGGGGATGACAGGGAGGTGCCTCAGTCCCAATACCCCAGCATTTCTGGGAGCTGCTCCTTCCCACTCCCTGGAGCCGCCCCTGCTGGGAGCTGTGTCTCTGTGCCCACGTTTGCTCCCTTTATATGCTCCCAGACCCCATCCCACCCTCTGTGTGCTCAGCTGTGCCCTGCAGACACCCTTAGGAGCAGGGCACAGCGCAGGAACACTGCTGTTTATGCAGGGGTTATGCAGCAGGTGAGAGCAACCCTGCTAAACCTGGAAAGTTGTTATAGGTTCTCTAAGGCTTGGGTGTCTTCTTGGGATACTTCCAGATTTTTTTCACCTCTCCGTGGAAGAGGTCTGGAGTTTCAGTACCTTGTTCGGAATTGAGAGTTCCCATCTCAAAATTCTTCCCTCACCAGCCAGCAGTAGAAAACAAAAAGCGCTCTCTCCTTGCCTTTCAGGTACACGGTGCCTCAATCTTCTTCAAAAATGCACTCATAAATGTTCTGAGGGTGGTGATGTGGAGCTGTGAGTAGCCTGTGCCGTGCAGCACCCTCTGGACAGCAGAAGGACCCTGCGGTGACCCTACACTGGCTGTACTCTTCAGGCTGGGAAGCTGACCTAGCCAGGTGGGTACCACTACTGCTCACAGAGCCCACCAGGGCTCTCTGGAGGTGAAAAGTGCTTGGAGGGACTTTGGAGCCTTACCGAAGGCATTAGATATTCCAGACATGCCTCGCGATCCAGGCAGCGATACACCAATGAGAGTGATGTGAATCCCTCTCCAGCCTCCCATCCCTCTGCTGGGTCCCCACTTGCCTGTGGATACCTGGATCAAGTGATTTTCCTAGAAGTGAGCACACCTGGAGTGGTCTCTCACTTCGTGGAGAGCCATTCACTGCCCACCTGAGGCACATGTCCCCTGCAGATTCCCTCTCTTCCCATAGTGTCCTCCTGATGGACAGGTGTCTTCCATGCCATTTGGGGAAACCCTGGATATGTCCCCCAGTGGCACTCACCATCTCCACTGCCACTAGTCAACATCACATCAATCCTAAATCCAAAGCTGTGTCTAGCAGGTCATGACGAGACAATGAGTTTTGTGCTCCCAAATAGAAGGATAAAAAGGCTCTTTTGGGGTCTTACTAGTTTTGGCACCACCTTTGGAAGAAGAACCCAGATCAATGCACACAAGGGAGCCCATTTTACTACAGAGATGGGACAAAAAGTCAGGTCTGAGCCCATGTTAGACAGACTTTTCCATGGCTTCCAGGTGCAAAGGAGCAGGTCCATTCCTCAGATGTAGTGAGACAAATCCGATCATTTATGTGGGAAAATGATAAGGAGAAATAAAACAGTAATACAGTGAATAAACGAAGCTCTGGCACAGTGTGGCATTTGCAGGGAACAATTGCTGGGACAGATGGGCAGCTTTAGCTCTTACAAAAATGTCTATGGCATCACTTGCCTAATGCCATCCCTGATCTCTTGGTTCCTTATGCTGTAGACGAGAGGGTTCAGTGCTGGAGGCACCACCAAGTACAAAAATGACGCCACCAGATCCTGGGATGGGCAGGAGGTGGAGGGGGGGCTTTGGGTTTGCAAACACAATGCTACTGATAAAGAGGGAGACCACGGCCAGGTGAGGGAGGCACGTGGAAAAGGCTTTGTGCCGTCCCTGCTGCGAGGGGATCCTCAGCACGGCCCTGAAGATCTGCACATAGGACAGCGCAATGAAAAGAAAACATGCCAAAGCAAAAGAGGCACTAACCACAACAAGCCTGACTTCTCTGAGGGCATGTGTCAGGAGAGAGGCACCTCTGCTGTGCTGGAGTTGGGGCTGCTTCTGCCCTGGAAGCCCCAGCTGTGAGAGCAGAGGCTTTTCTGGCTGGGAGAGGAGAGCAGGGGGCTTGCTCCGAGCAAGGCGGCTGCACTGCAGGAGGTGGGTGACAGGCAGCAGCTACAATCCCCCCTTCCCAGCAGTTCTGACACTAGTTCCTTCCCACTGCCCACCCATGCTGCTGCCTGGCGCTGTCCCTGCCAGGATCTGTTTCCCTGCCACCATCTCAGCTCCCTGTCCAAGCTCCCAGACCCCATCCTACGTGCTGCATGTTCAGCTCTGCCCTGCAGGTACCTCCCCGGGACAGGGCACTGCACAGGGCCGGCGTCATGCTTGCAGGCACTAAACAGCAGGTCAGACGAGCCCTGATGAAACTGGGAAGGTGATGCTGGTGTTATTTCCAGGTTGGTGAGGGGTGAAGGCTTCTCCCAATATTCTTTGTTGTCTTCAGGATGGTGGTGTAGGAGCCTCAGCCCCTTTTCTAAACCTCTCAGCTCTATTTCGGTTCCCATCAAGACAAACAAGTGAAAACTGAAAGTGCAGCTACAAGGGAAGCAGAGTCAAGCAGGAAAGGCTGCCTCGATCATACTTATGAAAAGTCCTCTTGAAAACATGCTGAGGGTGAGCTGAAGCTCCGAGTAGATCCATAATCTCTGGGAAGTGCAAATTTAGGGCATCTGTCTGTACACTGCATCCCTATTGCCCTGCAGCAGGAGACTTCCCATGTGAGTGGGTGTCAAGGTTCCTCCCACAATGAGCTCTAAATTGCATTCCAAGTTCAGAAAGCTTTTAATCTCTGGCTGTCTTCTCTTCCATTGCCCCCTGCAGGCAGTGTCCCTAGCCCTGCTGCAATGTGCAGAGGAGCTGCTCCTGGACAGAGCTGTCTCTCTGCGGAGCTGCCAGCTTGCTGGGAACTGCCTCTGTCCCAGGAGCCTGGCTGAGATCAGCTGCCCAGTCCAAGGCATCATTTTCTTTCCCCTCCCTGCTCCCCCCGCACTTGCTTGAGGTGTCCCTGGAGCTTTTCTTGTCCCATTGTGAGACAGTGACCAGCAGCCATGTCCTTTACCCAGGATGAGAAAAGGGAGTCAGCCGAGTCAGTATTGCAGGTTTGTAGGCTTGCAGACTCTGCTACTTCCCATATTGACCACAAACCCACTGGAGGTTGGAGTTGTCTTGCCTCGGTTCAGGTGTGCACAAAACAGGCACCTGTGTGTCAACTGCGTGTCTTAGCTCCCATTGGAATTATTGGAAATGGAGGCCACGAACTCATGATAAACTTTGAGGTGGCAGAGGTGGTCCAAGATATAAGCAGGTAACTGCAAGCTGAGGTGGACCGATGTGGAGAGGCAGGGCACTGTGTGAGGGTGTCGTCCTGGAGCCTTGTGGGGAAGGTCTTCTGCCAAATGAAATGACAGCAGGTGCCCAAGTTGAGGATAATTGATCAAGTTCCTGCTCAGGCTGTTCGCAGAAGCCCCTTGCAGTATTCAGCTGACTCAGTGGGGTACTAGGGAGCTCAGAGAATTACGGAATAGTTTGGGTTGGAAAGGACCCTAAAGATCATATAATTTCTTTGAAATGATATCCCCCCTGCCATGGGAAGGGACACCTTTCACTAGACCAGTTTGCTCAAAGCCCCATCCAGCCTGACCTTGAACACTTCTAGGGATGGGGCATCCACAAGTTCCCTGGGCAACCTCTTCCAGTACCTCACCACCCTCAGAACAAAGAACTTTTTTCTAATGTCTAATCTAAATCTACCGTCTTTTTTCAGTTTAAAACCATCACCCCTTGTCATATCACTACACGCGTTGATGAAAAGTCCCTCCTCAGCTTTCCTGTAGGCCCCCTTTAGGTACTGGAAGGCTGCAATGAGGTCTCCCCGGAACATTCGTTTCTCCAGGCTGAAGAACCCCAGCTCCCACAGCCTGTCTTCATAGAATAGGTGCTCCAGCCCCTTGGTCATCGTTGTGTCCCTCCTCTGGACTCGTCCTAATACGTCATGTCCTTACACTGGGGGCCCTGGAGCTGAATTCACTACTCGAGGTGTGGCCTCCCCAGAGCCAAGTACAGAGGAACTTCCTGCCAAGGCAATGCTGTGGATCAATTCTTCTGTGAAATCCCACAGATCCTCAAGCTCTCCTGCTCAGACTCCTACCTCAGGGCAGCTGGGCTTCTTGTGATTAGTGTCTTTGTTGACTTTGTATGTTTTATTTTCATTGTGCTGTCCTACTTGCAGATCTTCAGGGCTGTGCTGAGGATCCTCTCTCAGCAGGGGCGGCACAAAGCCTTCTCCACGTGCCTCCCTCACCTGGCCGTGGTCTCCCTGTCTGTCAGCACTGGCATGTTTTCCTACCTGAAGCCCCCCTCCGTCTCCTCCCCATCCCTGGATCTGGTGATGGCAGTTCTGTACTCGGTGGTGCCTCCAGCACTGAACCCCCCTCATCTACAGCATGAGGAACCAGGAGATCAAGGACGCCCTGAAGAAAATGTGGCAACGTACAGTATTTCAGCATTTATAAAGTACTCTGCTGCTCATATGATTCCCAGAATTTCACATGAAAACCCAGGATTATCTTTGTCCATAGTTTTTTTTTTTTTCTTTTCTTCCCATTTTTTCTTTGTTTTGTCTTTGTTTGCTTTCTTTCCATAGCAACCAGCACAGATGACCCCCAACACCTTTAAAAGTAGATTCCCAGCAGACCTTACTAACTAGTTCTCTGAGCAGCCTGAAACCTGCTTTCCCAGTATCTAAGGTCAACGTTTTGGTGGCAATTTTTCTTCTATCACCAAAGATTTTAAAGTTGACTGTTTCTCTCTTACTGTGGCCAAGACAGACACTAATCACCACTTTACCAAAGAGACCATCTCTATTTAAAAGCAGCAAATACAGGAGGGCACCTTTCCTAGTCGTCTCCCTTAATATCTGTACCAAGAAGTTATCAGTGTGAATTAGGAATTTCCTGGACCAGTTTGCATCAGCTGTAATCTGGCAAGTTGAAGTCACCCATAAGGAAAAGGCAGCTGATCTACAGATTTCCCCTAATTTCCGATAGAATGATGATATATATATATATATGCTGATATCATCCTGTTGGCTGAGTGGCTTATAGTAGACTCCCACAGCAACACATGCTTTACTTGCTTTTCCCTTAGTCCTTTCCCAGAGGCTCTCAACCATATCATCACCAACTGCAAGCTCTGTACAGTCCAGCCCCTCCATTACATACAGCGCCACCCCACCACCTGCCTGCCCTGCTTATTCCTCTTGGAGAGGCTATAACCATCTACTGCAGCACACCAGTGTCCTGGTTTCAGCTGGGATAGAGTTAGTTTGTTTCAGAGTAGCTGTTATGGTGCCATAGTTTGGATTTAGGATAAGAATAATGCAAATAACCCAATGACGTTTCCTTTGCTGCAGAGCAGAGCTTTTACTAAGTCAATGACTTAGCTTCTCTGGGAGGAGTTGTCTGGAGGGGGCTGCCATTGCTCAGGGATGGACTGGGCATTGGTCAGTAGCTGGTAAGCAATTCAGTTGTGATGTACATTCTGTTATCATTACTATTATTATCCTTTCCCTCCCCCCCCCCCCCCCCCCCGTCCTATTAAATGGTCTTTATTTCAACCTATGAGTTTTACCTTTTTTTTTTCCTGATGCTTTTCCCCCATTCCCATGAGGGGGGTTGAATGGTGCTGAGCTGCCTGGCAGGTTAAGCCACAACAACCAGTCACAGCACTCTTCCCACCAAGTTTTGCTTATGGCAAATGTATTGCAACGCAGGGACTGAGCCAAGGTTTCTAGCTCCTCTTGCTTCTCTGTCGTGCTGTGTACATCGGTGCAGAAACATTTCAAATGTAATTTATTGTACCCAGCGCCTTGTGGAGCAGATTGAAGGACCTCACTAGCACACAGTCCCTCAAATTTTGGTGTGCCATCCCATAGCTTACGACTGGAAAGCCTGATTTTATCCCTTTCCCCCTTCAAATCTAGTCTAAATCTATCTGAAATCTAGTTGAAAGCACAGCCCACAGTGAACTAACATAGATTTACCTCTACCTAAGGCACATGACTCCATTTCCTCAGATAAATACCTCTGCAGGTTGCTTTGAATATAACAAGTAGGGAGAAGGTTCAGTTGTCCTCCATGTGTGCCTCTGCTTTCATTTCACTTGCCAAAGGGATTTCCCACCAGGCCCCAGCTGCCGCCCTGACTCCCAGAAATGCTGCGTTAGAGCTTGCAGATACCTGCAAATATCTCGGATCACCTCTAGCACTGAGTTTGTGTTTGACCAGCTCACTTCTACCCTACAATATCTATTACTTACCTTGGGAGGTTAGACGAGAGTATTTTGTGCACACTTGAGGGGAGGCCAGATAAATGCCTGAGACGTGTATGGAAGAAGCTGAACCCCCTTCCAGCCCCAGGACTACACAGCCAGGATGAGATACCTCAACTGGCTCAGCTGAATCCCTTTCTTGAGCAGGAGTAAAGAGATCTTTCTGTCACTGCCCAGGTCTGTCATGGTACAAGGGAAGGTGATTCGCCTACCTAACTCTGTCTCTGATGGAGAAATGACACTACTGGAAAGAGTTGCCTGTCCACAGCTGAAGGAGGGAACAAAAGTGATTACTTCAGTCTAGTTCCAAGTAGGTTCCTTGGGAGCCCCAGGGACAGCTCAAGGCTGGGGTGGTGAGACAGGAAAGTCTGGTCCTCTGCTCCTGAGCTGGACTGGGCTCCTGGGATGCTTCGCCCAGCAGCAGCACCTCTGCACCGCACAGCAGGGCTGGGGGCACTGCCTGCATGAGATGAGTGGGCAAGAAGGAGAGAGGTGTTAAAGGCTGAGGGGAGTGCAAGATGAAGTCAGTCCCAGACATGAGGACAGGCTGGGTGAAGGACTCATCAAGAGCAGCCCCGCGGAGAAGGACTTGAGGGTTCTGGTGGATGAAAAGCTCAGCATGAGCCAGCAGTGAGTGCCTGAAGCCCAGAAGGCCAACTGCATCCTGAGTAGCATCAAGAGAGGAGTGACCAGCAGGTGAAGGGAGGAGGTTGTCTCCCTCTGCTCTGTTCTGTGAGACCCCACTTGGAGTCCAGGTCAGGATCCCCCAGCACAAGAAGGATGTGGACCTGTTAGAACGGGTCCAGAGGAGTTCCACAAAGATGCTCAGAGGGCTGGAGCACCTCTCCTATGGAGAAAAGCTGAGAGAGCTGGGCATGTTCAGCCTGGAGAAGAGAATTCTCCAGGGTGACCTCATTGCAGCTTTTCAGTACTTAAAGGGTATTTGGATGGAGAGTGACTCTGTGTTCAATCAGATAATGACAGGGGGTGGTTTTAAACTAAAAGAGGGGAGATTTAGATTAGACATTAGGAGGAAATTCTTTACTTGGAGGGTGGTGAGGCACAGGAACAAGTTGCCCAGAGAAGTTGTGGATGCTCCATCCCTGGAGGTGTTCAAGGCCAGGCTGGACAAGGCTCTGGGCATGCTCACCTAGTGGGCGGCATCCCTGCCTATGGCAGGGGGATGGAACTAGATGGTCTTTAAGGTCGACAGAGGTGGTTCCGGCAGGATATCAGGAAGAGGTTCTTCACCGAGAAGGGTGGTGCATACAGGACAGGCTCCCCAGGGACATGGTCACAGCACCAAACCTGTCAGAGTTTAAGAAGCATTTGCACTGTACTTTTAGTTATACGGTCTGAATTTCCGGGTAGACCTGTGTGGAGCCAGGAGTTGGACTCCATGGTCCTTGTGGGACCCTTCCAACTTGGGATATTCAGTGATTCTACTTAGAGTGCATCTTGTTCCTACTCTTATCAGTTCCAGTCATTTCTGCTGTTGGACTTCCTATAACATGCAACTCCGATCATGGGTTACAACCATTTTAGAAGTACATCCATCACAGTCTCCATCCCTGGTCCCTTCAGACCAGGCTACAGAGTTTAACATTGCATTGAACTCCTCCCCTCACCCCTGCTCCATCCAGTGTCTTTTGGCCACAGCCTCTTAGAGGTGTACCTCCTCCGGCATGGCCTTATCCATAAACCACACTCCCTTCAGAAGTCTACCTGCTGCGTTGAGGACTTACCCATGGCCACAGACGCTTTGAGGTCTTCTGCCATGGCCTTATGCAAGGGCACAGACACTGCAAGGTGTACCCACTATGGCACGGACTTCTCCATGGCCACAGAGGCCTCGAGGCATACTTTGCTCTGGAGTAGACTTGTCCATGGACACAGATGCTTTGGGTTGTATGCGCTGCCATGTGGAATCACCCACAGGTCACAGTTCCTCTGACTCACAGTCACACTGGAGTTCCAGCCTGTCCAGTAGAGGCAGCACAGGAACAGCAGCCGTGCCCTGGCCATCCACCAGTCCGGGCACATGGCCATGGCTGTTATCAGAATGCTCCCAGGCACAGCAAAGAAAGATGATAAGGAGTAGAGCAAACAGCAGATTCAGAAGCAGCCACTAACAAGCACTGGACTCTCATATACATACAGAAAGGCAAGGAAGCCCTGTTGCAAACACAGGAGACTTCCAATTAGGAGCCAAACTGCTCTGATATCTATAAATCTGGTCTCCACACTCAGATCTGTCATTGTCTCAAACCCTTTGTGCCCCAAAGAACTGTTTTGGTTTAGCACCAGAAGGCAGCTGAGCATGGCACAGCCACTCACCCACTCGTCCCAGGTGGGATGGGGAGAAAATCAGAAAGGTAAAAGTGGTAGAACTCATGGGTTAAGACATAGACAGTTCATTAGGTAAAGCAAAATCCATGTGTGCAAGCAAGGCAAAACAAGGAATTCATTCACTACTTCCCATTGCCAGGCAGATGATCAGCCACTTCCAGGAAAGCAGGGCTCATCACACAGAAGAGTTTCTTGGAAGACAAATGCCATCATTCCCAGTATCCCCCCTTCCTCCTTTACCCCACCTTTTATTGCTGAGCGTGATGTTGCACGGTATGGACTGAATTTGATCAGTCCTGCTCAGCTCCAGGCTCTGTCTCCTCCCAGCTTCTAATGCACCCTCAGTCTCCTTGGCGGTAGGGCAGCAGGAGAAGCAGAAAAGTCCTTGGCTCTGTGTGAGCACTACTCCAACACATCAGTGTGTTATCACTGCTGTTTTCATCAAACATCTAAAATGTAATGTCATATGAGCCTCTATAAAGGTAATTTGCCAATAATCATGCCAAAATCATGACAGCTGCCTATGCTACCCAGAAAATAACAAACAAGGCAAGATTCACTTGTCCTAAATGTGGGCATCATCTACTATTTCAGGTGGCCAAAGGAAGCCTCTTTCATACTTAATAATGATCCCTTAGCTCTTAATTACCTGCACATGCCTTGAACCAATACTGGCTCCACAAATGTCAGCAGGTGTTTGCATCAGACCAACTGGCCCTACTCTCCATCACCATTAATTAGCATGGGACATGAGACAAGGAGCTCAAGTGCAAGTAATTATTTTGTGCTTGCCTGAACTGGGGCAAGAGGAACCCCACTTTGAGGGTTTGTGTGGTGCATGAGAGGGGGCTGTCTCCTTCCACCTCCAGAATGGCAAGCCCAGATTAGAATGCTTTTTTTGACTCAGTTGAATCTCTTTCCTCAGCAGCAGTAAAGGGGATCCCTCCTAGGAAAGATCATTCTTAAACATAATTCTTTGATATAAGCAATGACACTGCATGAAAGAAATGTCTCTCCCCAGCTGAGATAAGTGGTTATGTCGGTGTCTTTCACAATGGTTTCGCCTGGAGCCCCAGAGACATCTCCATGGAACAATAGTGGCAGAAAAAGAGATGTTTTGGGCTGGGTCTCTGCTGCTGACCCCCAGTCAGACTTCAGTGAGCATGCCTTTCTCCAGACAAACTGATGGGTCTCCTCTTTCACCCAGGAGAGCCCCCTTAAGGCCATAGGGTCCAGGACAGGAGAGGAGGGTCTCCTGAGTGTCCATCTGTCCCTCCCCAGCAGGAGCATCGTAACAGCTCTCCTTGTTTCTCCACCCAGCTCTGCAGGTGCTGTTCTTCTCAGGTAGGATGGAGATGGGGGACTCAACCCATACAATCCTGCCATACAGATGTGTCCATGGGAACAGGGTGCCCAAGCCCCCTTCTGACTCGTGACCCCATCCCTGGACCTGGTGATGGCAGTTCTGTACTCGGTGGTGCCTCCAGCACTGAACCCCCTCATCTACAGCATGAGGAACCAGGAGATCAAGGATGCTCTCAGGGATGTATTGGGATATGTGTTATCCCATCATCAATAACGTAGCCATCAGACTTGTAGGTTTCCCACTGTACCACAAAGAAGCAAAGCCGGTTTTGTTTTGTTTGTTTGTTTGTTTGTTTTTTGTTTGATTGATTGATGTATTCTCGTAATTATGATAATACTGTATGTGAAAAATACTGTAATTTATTCAACTTCTTCTTTCATATCTCCCTGGCTTTGTCTCCCTCCAAGAGCTCAGGTACTGATGTTGTTAGCATCCCTCTCTGTATAAACAAATTACAGAAGCCTGCAGTAAAGTACTTTTCATCAATTCCCATCTCTTCCTTCCTTTTCTGGAGCTTGCGGGGATACAGCCATGAATAGGAGAACGTGTTTTTTTCAGCTCTGGTCTCCTTTCTCTTCCATGTAGCCCTTGCGTTTGTGTCAGCCTTAAGGTCCCGTGTGCCTTGTGACAGTCCTGTTGTCTGTTCCGTGGCATTCCTGGGGCTGTAGACAGGAGGCATCAAGGTGAACCAGTGTGTCACAGCTGGCCTCTTTGCTAGCAGCACCGTACCGAAAGGGGCTCTTCAGGGCCAGGAGGCTGGAGGCCTCTTCCGAAGCTGCGGTCAGCAGGAGCTGCTCCCTGAAGAGGCCTCCTGCTTCTTCTGGGGCTCTCTGTGGATGGAGGGGGACAGGTTCAGAGCCCCTGGGTGATCTGTGTAGTGGGTTTACGTCGCAAGGTTTTGGTAGCAGGGGGCCATAGGGGTGGCTTCTGTGACAAGAATGCAGAAACTGCCCCATGTTACATTAGGGCCCCACTGCTGGCCAGAGCCGAGCCAATAAGCAATGTTGTCTGTGCATCCATGAGAACACAAAAAAATAAAAAAAAAAAATAAAAAAATAAACCAGCAGCTCAGCACTCACCTGCCCTTTCTGCTCTTAGTAATAAGAGAAATTTCCTTCCTCTGCACTTCCACATGGCCTTTGCTTTTTTTTTTCCTTCCCTTTATTTAAATGATGTAATTAGTAACAATTTTCCCTTAATAACTATTTTTCCTCTAATTAAATTATCCTTATCTCAGCCCGTGAGTTGTTTCTTTCCTTTTCTTCTTCCCTTCCTCTCCCGAGGATGGGAAGAGAGAGAACAGTTGTGGTGGAGGTCAGCTGCCCAGCAAGGTAAGACCAGTGCAGCCGGGCAGAGGGCAGGGAGCTTTTTGGGGCTTTTCTGGGGTTTTAATTCTTTTTCTCTGCATTCTGCTCCTCTATTAGATGATGCCATTTTTCTCTTTCTTTTGTACCCGAAGCTAAATGCACGCACTATCCTGGTGGTAAAGGACAGCTGAGCATGGTTTCTCTGTCTCCACATTTAAAGGACTCTTCAGCTGGAAAGCAGAAGGTTGCATGGAAGCTTGTCTTGCTTTCCTCCATCAATGCAGAGAGGTCGATACCTCAGTGTGGCTGGCTTTGTGCAAAGACTGAGAGGCGTCATGGACATTCTTGGGCAGGGAAGGTTAATCTAACCTTATTATTAACCTTATTATTAACCTGATAAACCTAATAATAACAGAAACATTTAGAAAATGTCAATGAAAAGGAAAACCAAACCAAACCACAAAGACTAAGATCTAAACCAAAGACCTTTTATTCATTAAAATTTCAGGTTTTACTTTTTTTTTTTTTTTTTTTTTTTTTTTTTTTTTTTTTTTTAGGTGTGCATTTGCTTTCTTTCACTTTAATATCCTGGATCTTCAAGGGTGGGTATGGGACCTGGGGTGGATTTCTTGTCCACTTTTTTTCTTTTGAATGTGAAAGTGATGTTCAGAATTGGGGTAAGATGTGGGTCACAGGGACACAGGGACAAGCAACACACAATCCTCGCACCTCTTCCTTCCCCCCTCTCTCCCTTTTGGGATGGGGAGAGAATGAAAAATAAAATAAAAAAAAGAGTAGTGAAAGCTTGTGGGTTGAGATAAATACAGTTTATTAGGACAGAAAAGAAAGGAAAATAAGAATAATAATGATAATAGCTGAAACCAGGACACACATATATATAAATGCATGTATATATGAGCACATTTTCATTACCTGAAACACGTGAGTTCTGCTTATGGAACGGCAATATGTTCTTACCATGCCGGAATGGAAATCACCAAGAAGTGCACTTATTGTACAGGAAATATTGATTTTTCCCTCTCTTTGCACTACCAATATTGTCTGTTATGCTGTGTGTCCAGTCACCCTCATCATTCTGGTGTTCCCACCTCTCCTGGTTGTCATAGAATGGCTGGGCTTGGAAGGGACCTTAAAGATCATGTAGTTCAAAATATTAAATGATTAAATAAAATGATTAAGCGGTTATGTCTGAAGGTGTCTTTTCAGCAGACTCCTTGGACGTGTGTTCTTCCCATCGCTCTCCAGAATCTCCCTCTCTTTGCTTTTTGTTCAGACACCTCCCAGCTATCTGATAAAAGCTTAGGGAGATAAAAACTATCGCCATCCTTTAGAAGTCTAATGAACTCTGTAGTGAACGCCTTAATTGTGTTTATCTCTATCCTCGCTTATCTCTCTGTGTAAAACGTTTCTTGTACAGCTGTCCCTTGTGCCAGGTGAACCTCGTTAGATGCAGTTTGCACGTGGCATGCAGTTGAGGAGAATGTTTTAAAGTTTATTGAATTGTACAGCGCTTAACTTTTGTTTGTTTGCAATGGAGAGAATCCCTTCTGTGCCTGTGTGCAGGCAGTTCTCTGGGGAAAAGAGACAGCAATTGGTGCAAGGGAGCTGTCACATGCAGCTGCAGGCCTGAGTGGAGAAGTCTGATGGGAGGAGAAGTGCTGCAAGTCCCAGGCGGCTCCTGAGAGAAATGGAGCGCTTGGGGAGGTGAGGAGCAAGGATGCCCACAGAGTGTCTGGCCTCAAGGGACTACTTTTCCAAGCTGACCACAACTCCTTAGGAGATCCTGTGCATCAATATCAGTTAGAAATGTCAGTAAACTGAATAAATAAATAAATTAGTTAAAGGAAATGCCCTTATTCTCAATTGTTCATTGAAATCTGCCTCTTTAACTACCCTTCTGAAATCTCTCCAATTAGATGTACAAGCCCTGCATCCTTGAAGAAAATGATGGGAAGAAACAAGGCACATGAGGGCTCTCTGTATTGTAACAAGCCCCAGGGTGTATTTGGTGCTGAGTCCATGGACCTCTGATGCTGAGAGGAGATAGAACAGGCTGAACAAGAAGGTAAAGCCAGAAGAAACAGTAAAGTTTCTTGGAGTGTTAATGGGTCTCACTGAGGGCCATTAGCAACACAACCTCCCCATGGACTTGTTAGAGCAGAAATTGGAGGCAGTGATGCCAGTCAGGCAAAGGCAACATGTAGGTGGCTCTGATGCTGAGTAAAGCCCTTATCCAACCAGATGCCAAGGCCTGATGCCCGGGCTCTGGGAAGGGAGCTCCTGTCCCACACATGACTCAGGACTCTTCAAGAGACAGTGGGATGTGGGGTGTGTGATGCGGAGTGAAGGACAACAGTACAACACCACCGGGGGGTACAAGAAGGCCCCAAGGTTCCAGGGCCAAGGGGACAACGTGCCTTCTCATAGGCCTCAGTGACAGACAACAGCTACAGCCAAGGGGACAAAGACCTTGGCTCTGTCAGGGCCTTCCAGCCTTGCCAGTGCCCTTGGCCGTTGTCTGTCCTACCCTGCCCCATGCCGGTGCCATTTTCCTTGCAGTCTGTAGACACCCAACCTACTTCATCACCACAGTATCTCCCTACCTCTACTGGCATCTGCTTGTCCTCACTGGCTATTTCTTGCAACACAAAGCCATGGGCTGATCCAGACTCCCTCTGAGTGACCACAGCAGTACCCTTGGAGTGATATTTCTTTCTCCTCATGACCAGGACCTCCCAAATGGCAGTTTATGGTTGGTTTCCTTTCTCATGCCCCTACCAAAAATGTGCCATCATTTCTGAAAGCAACTTCCAAGCTGTCTGGAGCTACTACTACACTGTGCCAAGCCTGTGCTTCGCCAGGCCTAGGAAGCCCAGGCCTCTTGGCCTCCACACATGATGCCTACCCCTGTCTTGGTAGACCTCCTCTGAACCCTCTTCAGACTTTATGCATTCCCAGCTGCAAGGTCAACATCGTGGCCATGAGGGCAGAAGACCCTGCTGAGAGGGAGAGGAGAGGCAAGGGGGTCTTGTTCAGTGGAAGGCATCCATGCTGGAGAGGACACAGTGGTGCTCCAGTCCCCAAGGCACAATGCTGCTCTTAGGAGTTTCCTCTCCTTCTGACCACCTCTCTGCTGTATGGAGCTGTCCCTGGGAGATGTTTCTCTGCCCCCCATCTCTTTGGTGCCAGTGTTCACAGACTCTTCCCCCCCCCCTCCCCACATGCTGCACTCAGCTCTGCCCTATGGGCACCTCTTGGTTGTCTGGCACTGTCCGAGGGCATCTCTGTGGTTGCAGCTTATCAGGGGGAGGCCAGACCTAATCTGACAAGGATGGAAAGAGGAAGCTGGAGTTGTCTGCAGTCTGTCTCTTGTGCAAATAATTTCTCGTTTCTCTTTTTTTTTTTTCCCTTCAGCAATTAGGAAATTGAAAGCACTGCTTCTGAAAAGCTCCCTCCAGAGAATGTAGTCCCTGCCTTCTTCATCCTCTTGAAAGATCCCCTCAGGACAAGGGTGAGCTGGAACTGCAAGCAGCCCTCAGCTCTGCAGCACTTTGTTCATAGGAGGATGGACCTGCCCTGCTGGGGAAGGACTTGGCTCCTGACTCCAGTGAGCAGACCAAGGACTGTGTGGGTGCTACACCCAGGGAAAGTCTCATCCCTTTGTGACAGCCAAGGACAAGAGGATTCGCGTCAGCGGCATACATCTGAAGCTGCCCAGAAGCATGCTCATGACCTTAGCCTCTCTGCAGTTTCTCAAAATTGCTCTCTGATAGCTCAGGGGTTCTATGGGAGAGCTGTGCCCTTCTGAGCAGCAGCACTGTGCCTCTAAGGACACCAGAGGGTGGTTGCCCTAAAGGTCAGGACGCTCAATGGGAGAGCCAGATCATTTTCCAGCACCACTGTCTGCACTGCCAGGAACCCCCCGTCTATCTCTGCTGTCATCTAGGGGAGGTTTAGGCTGGATATTAGTAAAAACTTCTTTATTTAAAGGGTTGTTAGGCATTGGAATGGACTGCCCAGGGAAGTGGTTGAGTCACCATCCCTGGAGGTCTTTAGAAAACATTTAGGTGTAGAGCTTAGTGCTATGGTTTAGTGGAGGACTTGCTAGTATTAGGGCAGAGGTTGGACTGATCTTGGAGGTCTCTTCCAACCTAAATGATTCTGTGATCCCCACATCTACACCCTGTCCATGCTCACAGACCCGGTCCTATTGAGCTCATCATCAGCATTTCAATCATCTCATGGAGCAACCTCTTCATATGAGCAGGAGCTAAAGGGCAGATGCACAAACTCTGATGAGCTTGGAAAGGTGATGCTGGTGCTGTCTGGAGGTTGGCATGTGGTGCAGGCACTTGCCTGGTAAAGCTCAGAGTAACAGTTTGTGTATCTGAGCCCATTCCCTAATTGGGAGAGATGTTTTTACATCGCCACCCAGATGAAACAGAGTAAACTTGAAGCCCAGATCAAGGAAAGGAAAAACTCAAACAGGAGGCACCTTCTGTTAACTAGAAGAGTCCCTTCAGAAATGTGCTGGGCACAGCCCCGGGCACCTCAGCTGTGGCTCTGGGTCCAAGTACAGACTTGTGACAAGGAAACATGGTTTACAATGGCCCAGGATCACATGCATGCAAAAGGTTTGCTTGTGAGCTTAGACATGCTGAGTGTTTGGCAAATCACAGCATAAAGAGCAAAGGAGAGCACCACAAAGAGAGCAAACCCTGCTGTGTCCAAGGCTGGAGAGCAGGAAGGGAATTGAGCAGTCTTTCTGGACCTCTCCTGCATTTGGTCAGCTCAATAGCTCTGCATGCTTTGAGGAGATATTGGATAAAGGCACATCCGGAGGTGTCCTACATATACAAGTCTGGTGTCCCTGTGGGCAGCCAAGGACATCCCCCTTCCCTGTCTGGCCCTCAGCTGATGCTCAGAAAAGTTCTCCATCAGAGCCTGCAAACACTGGCACACGTCTTTGACCTCCCCTGGCACCTGAGCCATCACCAAACGTCTGTGTGGGACCAGCTGTCCCCCAGGTTGAACAAAGCCCAGGGGCTCAGAGCCCACACTAGCAATTACTTTGTGTCTACCTGAGCTGAACCAAGAGCAATCCCAGATGTAGGGTGTGTAGGATGCATGGGGGAGCTGAATCCTGCTTCAGCCTGAGGGCTTCCAATTTGGGATGAGATCCTAGAATCATAGAATGATTTTGGTTGAAGGGGACCTTAAGGATCATCTAGCTCTGACATACCAGCCGTAGGCAAGGATACTTGCTACTAGGTCAGGTTGCTCAATGAAGATGCCTGCATTCCCTCAGTTGAATCACTGCCCTGACCAAGGGAAACCAGAGAAGCCTCCCTTTGTTTCTCTATCCTTTTATTATGGGTGTTCAGAGGTGAACCAGGACATCTTGTGCTCTGGTAGCACAAATCATGCTGCTGGAACCAGTCTCTGTCCTTTGTTTAGGGCAGGGCAGTTGGTGATTACTTCAGTCTGCTTCAAATCATGTTCCCCAGGGGTGACCCTGCTGCTTTTCAGGAGTTGTCATCCCTGGAGCCCCAGGGACATCTCCAGGGAGCCCGAGGGGCCAGCAAAAGTCATACATTGGGCTTAGCCTCTGCTGCTGAGCTAGGCTGGGCTCCTGAGATGGAGGGATCTGTCTGCAAGCAAGCAGCTCTGCTGAGTCACAGCTGTACCCAGGAGCAGTTCCTCAGCATGGTGCAGCAGGGCTGGGGGTCCCAAGGGGATAAGGGAAGGGGAGGGAGGCAGAGAAAGGTTAAAGGCACTCGGGAGGATGAAGAGAGCTTACTGGAGGAAAAACATTGCAGCTCTTGAAATGGTAAGTCTCTGGCTGCAGGGCAATGCTGCTGCAGTTCCTGGAAGGATCTCCAAAGGGCAGCATAGCCCACAGATTTTGGGACCTTTCTTGAGGACTCCCAGCCCAGAGGCTCTAAGTGGAAAAGTGTGAAGTGCTGTGCAGCTGGGGGTGCAGGCAGGGGTGCTCAGGGCTATGGTGCAGAGTATGGTCCCCAGGGCGCTGCAGGGAGAAGCTGCGGGTGGAAGGAGGCCCCCTGGCAGGGCAGGGCAGGGTCATGCTGCTGCCTAGAGTCTGGTCAGCAGTCTGCTTGCGTTTGTAATTTGCTGCAGTGACATTTCTGGTGCACACAGCTGTTCAGGGGCTACCTGATAAAGACAGACTCCGTGCTTTCAGTTTTCTTGGGAGCAGCTCAGCAGCAAGGGATCTGGGAGTGCTGGTTGACAGCAGGCTCACAGCAGGCTGTGAGTCAGAAATGTACCCTCACGGTGAAGAGCACAAAATGCATTTTAGGATGCATTAAACACAGCAGAGCCGCTCAGTTGAGGTGATTGTCCCACTACCTTTAGCATTAGAGCAGCCTCACCTTGAATTTTATGTGCAGTCCTTGTCTCCACTGTACAAAAAAAGTCCTTGGAAGAGTCTGGAGGAGGGCAACAACGCTGGTAAAAGGGCTGGAAGGGTCCTCAATAAATGGCTTTAACTTCTGATTGAAAAGGTCCTTGAAGAGGTCAGGCAGTTGGACTAGAAGATCCCTACCAATTGAACTATTCTATTTGATTTGATTCGATTTGATTCTTCTATCCTGCCCTATCCTATCCTATCCTATCCTATCCTATCCTATCCTATCCTATCCTATCCTATCCTATCCTATCCTACCCTATCCTATCCGTCCCAAATGGACACAGTTCTCCATTAGAGTGATTGTGATGCTGGAAGCCTCGAAGAATCAGTGGAGGTGCCAAGGCCACAGAAATGCTGTTGGGGAGATGCATGAAGGGAACTGAAATAAGCCCTTGTTGTTCGTGGTGGTTGGAAGTGGAGTACGAAGACAGGGTGAGGGGTTTGGAGGTGTGTGTTTTGAACCAGGAATCCCAGGCTATCAGCAGTACCCAGGTTCATCTCAGGTTCTGCTCTGCCCTGCTGTTGGGTGATTTGGGAATAAGAACACTGAGAAGCTCTTTGATATTGTAAGTGGATTTAATTTGAGATCACCCCAGGTTCCCATAAACCTACTGCTGTACAGGACTGACCCACAGATGAATCCCTGCTCCCTCTGCCCACCTCAGCCAGCACATGCTACAGTTAATTAAGGGAGCCACGAGAAGGTCTTTGAAAGGAGAGAGGTACTTTGGGAGACTTCTGTGAGAAATGGCATAGGATTTTTTCAGAGGAACCTCTCCTAACTGGTTATTGCTTTTTCCTCCTTGTAAAGGTCCCCCATGCCCAGAGACAGCAGATGTCCAACAGCAGCTCCATCACTGAATTCCTCCTGCTGGCATTCGCAGACACGCGGGAGCTGCAGCTCCTGCACTTCGCGCTCTTCCTGGACATCTACCTGGCTGCCCTCCTGGGCAACGGCCTCATCCTCATCGCTATAGCCTGCGACCACCGCCTCCACACCCCCATGTACTTCTTCCTCCTCAACCTCGCCCTCCTCGACCTGGGCTGCATCTCCACCACTCTTCCCAAATCCATGGCCAATTCCCTGAGGGACACCAGGGCCATTGCCTATGCAGGATGTACTGCCCAGGTCTTCTTTTTATTATTCTTTTTTGGTGCAGAGTATTCTGTCCTCACCATCATGGCCTATGACCGCTACGTGGCCATTTGCAAGCCCCTGCACTACGGGACCCTCCTGGGCAGCAGGGCCTGTGCCACCATGGCAGCAGCTGCCTGGGGCAGTGGTTTCCTCTATGCTCTCCTGCACACTGCCAACACATTTTCTCTTCCTCTCTGCTATGGTAATGCTGTGGACCAGTTCTTCTGTGAAATCCCCCAGATCCTCAAGCTCTCCTGCTCAGACTCCTACATGAGGGAAGCTGGGCTTCTTGTGGTCATTGTCTGTTTAGCCTTTGGTTGTTTTGTTTTCATTATGCTGTCGTATGTGCAGATGTTCAAGGTTGTGCTGAAGATGCCCTCTGAGCAGGGTCAGCATAAAGCCTTTTCCACATGCCTCCCTCACCTGGCTGTGGTCTCCCTATTTATTAGTACTGGGATTTTTGCCTACCTGAAGCCCCCCTCCATCTCCTCCCCATCCTTGGACCTGGTGATGGCAGTTCTGTACTCATTGGTGCCTCCAGCAATGAACCCTCTCATCTACAGCATGAGGAACCAGGAGATTAAGGATGCCCTCAGGAAACTGATGAAATAATTTTTTTCAGAAGGAATGAACTTCCCAACTTCTGCATTAGACACATAACGTGGCTCATTAAAGGCACAGCTCCTATTCTAACGTATTTCTGGGTATTGTCATTTCTGTCTTTATTTTGCTTTGGTTTCAGTGTTTATTTTATCTGTGGTTTCATTCTCCTGACACTGTCCACTAAAATGTCATTAGGATTTTGCCTCTTAGCAAGTTGTGGATGCATCTTCCCTGGAAATGTTGAGATCATCAGGCTGGATGGGACTTTGTGCCACATGGTCCAGTGGAAGGTGTCCCTACCCATGACAGGGAGGTTGAGAACTAGATGCTCTTTAGAGGTCCCTTCCAACCCAAAACATTCTGTGAGTCTCTGATTCTTCATCCCGTTTCTCATTCAGTGCATGGCTGTCTAGAGGAGTCCAAAGACTCCGTCCATGAGGAGTCTTGGTGAATTTAAACAAAATAAAGGACCCTTCAGTGACTTGTTGGTCTGACATTCCCCTTGTAAGCCCTTTTCTGGGGCTTCCTCTGCCTGTGTGCAGAGGTGGAGGGAGAGTCCCAGCAGAGCAGCAGTGGATAGTAGTCTGAGCGAAGAACAAGGCTTGGTAGACTCATTGCATCGTTCCTAATACGAGCCCCTGGTAGGCAACACATCTCTCTTGGGAATGGATCAGGCTGGGAGATGGGTGCCTCAGCACCTCTCACAAGAGAGGGAGGAACTTTCACCTGTCCCTTTACTTGGTTGCAGAGGTTGTTACATGGGGAGTAGATGAGGATGGGATAGTTGGGGCCAGCGTGTTCATTGACACGATGGGTCATAGAATCATAGAAAGGATCTGGTTGGAAGGGAGCCCCTCTCCTCCTCAATCACAAAAGCTAACCCAATCTGTTGTCAATTGCATAAAGCAGCTCCATGCATCTGAGCTTCACCTTCACCTTCTCATCTTCCCTGACACTCTCTCTGGCAGAGCCTGCATCCCTCCACTTCAGCACCGCAGGTGGCCAAGATGTGTGATCACACCCCTTAATCCAAATTCCGATGTCCCTTCACCCAAAATCATCACTGTTCTGGGACAAGCCATGAGGCTCCAGCTCGTCCTGGCTGTGCACATTTGGGCTGCAGCACCTCAGGTGTGGCACGGGGCCGAGCACAGACTTGTGGCAGGGCAGGAGAGCCCAGGGCTGTGGCGCAGAGCAGGGTCCCTGCTGTGCCCCAGGGGCTGTGAGCATGGGCAGGGAGACGATGTGACTCCTCTAGACACTGCAGCGAGAGGAGCTGGGATATCAGGACACGCAGCTTTGGGACATCCAGCTGTATCTTTGGAGTGTCTTCCTGGGCTGCAGGTTGCTCTCCGGCAGGATACGAAAGGGGAAGGACACCGCAATGCTAAGGACATATAAATGCTGCTGGATGTCTGCATGAGGGCAGCTGGAATGAGCCCTCTGCATCCCTGCTAGAAGAGCTGAGACCCTCCTTGGGTACCCTAAGAAAAGGTGATGATCCTGTTAAACTGCACTTCAACCCTCGATTCTCTGCTCTCTGTTGTATCCAGTGTCTTATCAGGGTAACACCTGAGTGCAATTATCCTCCAGCTTAAAGAGGTGGGATTGCAGAGGCCTGTTCCTTCACTTGCATGCAGTTTTTGCTTTACCTGTTCAGCTCCCTTAGACTCAGCTCACTTTTCTGCTTCTATCCCCCATCCTGCTGGGGGGAGCCACTGACAGCCGTGTGGTCACAGAATCACAGAACGGCTGAGGTTGGAAGGGACCTCCGAAGATCACCCAGTCCAACCCCCCTGCCATGCAGGATCACCTAGAGCACCTTGCCCAGGATGGCATCCACGTGGGTTTTGAATATCCCCACAGAAGGAGACTCCACAACCTCTCTGTGGTGCTTAGCTGCCTATGGGGGTTAATGCAGAGCAGTCCCTTTTGGTGCCCAGCGTGCAGCTCCATGGTTTTGAGATGACAACAGATTTGATCAGAGTCTGCTAAACTGAATTAACAGCTGCTGTAGCTCTTTAGCTATGAATTGGCAGGCTCCTTTTCTTGCCACAGGGCTTGCTTGCCCTATATTTGTTCGTGACTATATTTTGCTTTTGTTGTTTGCCATATCATTTGACTCTGCTGTGCCCAGGAATGTTCTGATAGCAGCAATAGCCACGTACCTGGGCTGTCAGATGGCCAGGGCATTGCTGCTCTTGTGCTTCTGTAATGGACAGGCTTGAACTTGCATGGGTACTTGAGTCAGAGGGACTGTGGCCTGTGCATAAGTCCACGTGGGGCCATGTCTACCCCAAAGGGTCTGTGGCTATGGAGATGTCCACAGTGCAGAAGGTACTTCCCTGAAGGCACGCTGGCCAGAGGATATGTCCACACTGGGGCAGGTACATCTGGAAGCCTCTAAGGCAGTTAATAATGCTGTGCCAGAAAACACAGAAGAGTGTGTGGTGTGGATTAGTCTGTGCTGAAGCAGGAAGGCTTCTGATGGCCACGGAATAAGGCCATGGTAAAGCAGGCTCACCCTGAAGGGATTCTGGCCATGGACAAGTCCATGCTGCGGCAAGTACACCAGTGAGGGCACCACTTGCTGTCTCTGGACACATCAAGGAAAAGAGTCATTAGGGGTGGTCAGCATGGCTTCACCAAGGGGAAGGCATGCTTAACCAACCTGATAGCCTTTCATGAGGATATAACCAGGTGGATAGATGATGGAAAGGCAGTGGATATCTTGATTTCAGTAGTGTTTGACACTGTCTCCCACAGCATCCTCACAGCTAAACTGAACAAGTGTGGTCTGGACGACTGGGTAGTGAGGTGGACTGTGAACTGGCTGAAAGGAAGAAGCCAGAGGGTTGCGGTCTATGGAACATCTCCAGGGAGCCTGAGGAGCAGCAAAATCATGCTTCGGGTTTGGCCTCTGCTGCTGAACTTAGTCAGGCTCCTGGGACCAAGGGAGCTCCTGGCAAGTGGGCAGCACCGCAGAGAGACAGCTCTGCCCAGGAGCAGCTCCTCTGCGCGGCACAGCAGGGCTGGTGGCACTGCCTGCAGGCACAGAGGGAAGATGAGCAAGGCAGAAGGGGAATAAAGGCAGTTGGGATGGTGAGAGCAGAGATGAGCTCATCACAGGAGGAATCTTCACAGACCTTTATGCTGTAAATCTTTTGCCACAGGACAATGCAGTTCCTTGAAGTGTCTCCTAGACTGGTCACATCTCTCCATGGGCAGAACCTGTCAGGGTGTCTTTTGTGGTTTCTGCAGTGTGGAGGAGGATGTGCTCCAGAGCGGGGCTTCCCTGCTGCAGGAACATTATCCTGCAAAAGAATGTAAAACTGGGTGTACCAGAAAATGTAGGAGTCTGCTTTGGATTTTCTCCTTTCAGATGGCTGCGTGGGCAGTGGGAGATGGAATTTCTTTCTCCATTCTGGAGAAAACACTGAGGCTCCAGTTCTTGCTAGCATGTTTCTGAGCATCTCCTTAGTCTCTTCACACAAAGAAATGTGTTTTGCACAGTGTTCTGATGCCAGAAGATGTCTTTAAGGCAGTGCTTAGTGGGTGGGATGGATTCTGTGAGCCTGGTCAGGGAGGAGACATGGGGACAGAGAAGCAGCTGGCAGCAGGGACAGTTTCAGGCAGCAGAGAACAATGCCACCACTCAGCATCACTCTGTTCAGCTGCGCTGCAAAAGAGAGAAACGTTTGCAAGACAGCTTTGCAAAACCAGAGCTTTTCTGTCCCATCATAGGAAGAGACCTTAGCAGCTGCTAATATAATATGATAACTGTTGCTGGTAATTATCTTATTGTTATTGCTGTTCTTATTGTTATTGCCTGATGCCTCTGCAGCCAGCTCTTTACCTGCCTTCCTGTCTGTCCTTTCCTATACTTCTCACTGGAGATTTTCCACTGAGGTGGGGCATGGCTGAAAATGGACTTCAGTAGAGGCAACTTGGACTTAACAGAGAGCTGAGGAATGCATTTTATTTTGTAATCAAATCTCTTTTTATCATTTTTTTCCTTCTTTTTGTTCTGGTAAGACAGAGGAACCCTGTGTTTGTGTGCAGCCAGTTCCACAAACAAAGCAGGTACAAATTGGTGCAGAAACATTCAGTGGAAGCCTTGGGTGGGAAAAGCTGTGATTTTAACAGGACTAATGGAAATCCCAGGTGACTGATCAGAGAAATGGCAGATGGGAGGGCTGGGGTGAAGACATATTCAGATTTCATCATGCAACACTACGGATCACTATGAATTGGAGATGGTTGAGATTGCATATTCCCTAAGTGGAAAAGTAAAGAAAAAGGAAAACAGAAGAAAACTTCTTGTTCTTTATTTTGGAAATCTTCTCGGTTAGACTATAGTCATGGATACTCCCTAATCAACCACACAAGAGCAGAAGAATTAGGGTAAGTTATGCAGAGGCTTGTCTTGTTAGGGTTTGTGCATTTTCATGAGCTCTCTGGTGCCAAGTTCCTGAACTGCAGCTGCTGGAGGAAGATTGAAGAAGCCTCTGAAGAAGGCAGGCACAAACCTCCATGTTAGTGGCTTCCCTGAGGGCCACCGCTGATGATGAAGCCATGACGGGATGCGCTCTGAAACAGGATTACACTGGAAAGAGGCAAGGAGGCTGCAAGTCTTTAGATAAGCATGTCCCCTTATCCCTGCTGGTTGCAAAGACAACAGTCATAGATGAGCAAAGACATCTTTATTGCTGGGGGAGTCCCAGCCCCACCAAGGCCCTTGGCCATCCACACCACAGGCTCTCCCATGCTGTCCCATGTCTGCAAACAGTTCTCCTGCAGGCTTTGGCCACTCCTGTGCTTAAGTACCTCACTCTGGCATCTCCCAAGCTTTTTGCACCTCCACCCACCTATTCCTTCTAACAAAAATTTTGGTCTTCTGGGGATTTGCCATAGCTTATGAGTTCCACACTACTTGCCCATTTTTTTCTCAAAGACCTCCTAATGCTCCTCAGCCACCAAGATGTCCTAGCCCCATGCTTGCTTGCTTCCTCTATTTAACTCCCTGTCCTGGGATTTAGGATGAGAATAATGTTGATATCACACTGATGTTTTAATTGTTGCAGAGCAGTGCTAACACTAAGCCAAGGACTTTTCAGCTTCTTGCTCTGTCCTGCCTGTGGGCAGACTGGGGGTGCAGCAGGAGCTGGGAGGGTACAGACCCAGGACAGCTGACCCCAACTGGCCAAAGGGATATCCCATACCATATCATGTCACGCTGAACAATTATGTGGTCAGCTGGCTGGGTGGGGGGTTTACAGCTGCTTGGTGATAGGCTGGGCATCGGTCAGCGAGTGGTGAGCAATGGCATTGCGCACCAACTGCTTTGTACATATTGTTATTAACATTACTACTATTACTATTGTTATTATTTATGGAAAGAACCATTTAGGATCATCTAGGTCCAACTGTGGGACTGTGAGCCTGTCCCCTTCAATCCATGGAGATGCTCAGAAAAGCAGGAAGCCTTTCCAGGGGACAACTCCTAAGCTATATTCCTGACACCAGCTTTGGAAGAGGTGTCCGGTCTCCTGGCTCTGCCCTGAGGAGCCCCTTTTCTTACAGTATCAGGGAGACCAGCTCTGATGCAGTGGTGCACCGCCTTGCCTGCAGCCCCAGGGATGGTGCTCTACAGATAGCAGGACCATGACCAAGTTCCATGAGACCCGAGAGATTACCAAAATGCACAGGAATGCAGCCTGCATTGAGCAGTATTGACAAGACCACATCCTGCTGCAGTCTGTGGCCATGGCTCCAGGGAAGCAGCAGCCCCAGATGGAAGGCAGCAGAGAGGGAGAACCCACTGGGCAGCGAGAGGCAGCTCCAAAGGCCACCCGGGCTGCTCCTCCCTGTGCCAGCTGAGCTCAGAGCACTCAGCCCCTCCTGAATGCTGGGGCTGCTCCCCAGCTCCAGAGGAGATGGGAAGAGGTGAGAGGGAAAACTGATAATTTTCTCCTGGTTTCTGTAGTTTTCCAAGCAGCCTGGTTCCTTATGTATATAAGGTTTGTTGATCAGGAATAATGCTATAGGTATAAGGATAAGGATGAAGTTAGATGATTAACATGATTTAATTGGAATTACTAGTCACAGGTATAACAAAGAAGGAACAACAACGACAAAAGAAAAGAAACCAAAAAAAAAGAAAAAAAAAAGAAAAAAAAAAGGCTGGGATTTTTGTGAGTTCCTGGAGACCCATACAAGGCTGATGGGCACATTAGTGATCTTGAACTAGCGTTTGTTCCAATATTTTCTGGAGAGCTTTCTTGAGCATCTTGTTCCTCATACTGTAGATGAGAGGATTCACTGCTGGAGGCACCACCACATAAAGCACAGTCACAAAAAGATCCAGGCATGGGGAGGAGATGGAGGGAGGCTTTAGGTAGGAAAACATGCCAGTGCTGACAAACAAGGAGACCACAACCAAGTGAGGGAGGCATGTGGAAAAGGTTTTGTGCTGTCCCTGCTCAGAGGGGATCCTCAGCACAGTCCTGAAGATCTGCACATAGGACAGCACAATGAAAACAAAACACCCAAAGGCTAAACATCCACTAACCACAAGAAGCCCAGCTTCCCTCATGTAGGAGTCTGAGCAGGAGAGCTTGAGGATCTGGGGGATTTCACAGAAGAACTGGTCCACAGCATTGCCTTGGCAGAGAGGAAGAGAAAATGTGTTGGCAGTGTGCAGGAGAGCATTGATGAACCCACTGCCCCAGGCAGCTGCTGCCATGGTGGCACAGGCCCTGCTGCCCAGGAGGGTCCCGTAGTGCAGGGGCTGGCAAATGGCCACGTAGCGGTCGTAGGCCATGACCGTGAGGAGACAACACTCTGCTGTGATGAAGAAAGGAAGCAGTAAGATCTGTGCAGCACATCCTGCATAGGAGATAACCCTGGTGTCCCTCAGGGAGTTGGCCATGGCTTTGGGAAGAGTGGTGGAGATGCAGCCCAGGTCGAGGAGGGCAAGGTTGAGGAGGAAGAAGTACATGGGGGCGTGGAGGCGGTGGTCACAGGCTATGGCTGTGATGATGATGCCATTGCCCAGGAGGGCAGCCAGGTAGATGCCCAGGAAGAGTGTGAAGTGCAGGAGCTGCAGCTCCCGCGTGTCTGAGAATGTCAGCAGGAGGAATTCGGTGATAGAGCTGCTGTTGACCATTTGATTTTTCTGACCATGGGCTCCTGTCCAAGGAGGAGAAGTCAATGACAAGTGAGGACAGACTAACCAAATTCTTACAGCCTCCATCCTTCCACAAAGAACCTCATCCAACTTCCTGGATGGAGCTCTGAATTATTGTTTCCCGAGGGTGCAGTGGGGAGCAGGGAACTGCTATGGGCTCTAGAGGAGTCCATTCTGCTTTGCAGCAAGAACATTGGACCCAGCAGTGATTAGTGATTTCTGGTTAGATACGCTTATGACATCAAAGACCTTTGCAGTATTGCTGCTCCCAACTCACCAGACTGCAGAGCCACGCTGTGGGGATTTTGTTTTGTTTCTGTTGTTCCTGTTGCCCTGGTCAAACCTGAGGAGCCTTTTTTGCAGGTAGACAGCCTTGGCATTTCCACCATCCTGCAAGTGCTATATTGGTATTCCTGGGAGGCAGTGGGACAGAATCTTAGTGCAGAGTGAGGAGAGTCTCTCTCCCCATCTGTCTCGCTCTCAACTGCCTTGTGCTGGCAACTCTTTGAGCTAGTTCATGGTCATACTCGGGTGTTCCCCTGAAAGGGAACTAGGCAGTGCTGGGAGCTGTGCAATTTTAAATAGTGTATCTCCAAAATTCTGCTTAATAGAAAGTGAGCTTCCTCGCGAAGCCAAGGACTGCATTGTGAGCCCCACAGGTTAGGAGGGGACTTGGACACCTTGACTGCAAGGACACTTCTGCATGGCAGGACCTGCAAGAAGCACGCCTGAGCTGCAGCTGAGCTTCTCTGTCCCCAGAAAACCTGAGAAGGAGAACAGCAGCAGGACAACTGAGTGGAGAGAGAAGGAGAACTGTCACAATGCTCCTGCCAGGGGAGGGACGCAAGGCCAGGGAGGGACAGATGGATGTTTGGGAGCATCTACTCTGCTGGGGCTCAGATGGCAGAGGAGGCAGCTTATGTCTTGGTCCCCATGGCCTTAACCAGGAAACCAGGGGGGCTTTTAGGGGGAAAAGCATGTTCACTGAAGGACTGACCGGGAGGTGTCCAAATCCCCCCTCCCATCCTTTGCTTTCAGCACCTAAAGTTTTACTTTTCATCCCCCCAACAAGGGAATCAAGAGTAGAAAACTGAAAGCACAGCGCCCTTCCCTTCCAGGCAATGCCTAGAAAGGGGGTTAGGGAAGAGCACCCAGCAGAAATGTCATAGAATCATAGAATGGTTTAGGTTGGAAGGACCACATAATTCCACGCCCCTGCCATGGGCAGGGACACCTTCCACTAGACCAGACTGCTCAAAATTCCACCAACCTGGCCTTGAATGCTCCCAGGGATGAGGGAATCAGCAACTTCTCTGTGCAACCTGTTCCAGTGACTCACCACCATCAGAGCAAAGAATTTCTTCCTTATATCTACTCCAAATCTATCCTCTTTTAGTTTAAAGCCACTACTCCTTGCCCTGTCACTACACCCCCTGACAAACTGTCCCTCCTCAGCTTTCCTGTAGGTCCCCTTTAGGTACTGGAAGGCTGCAATGAGGTCTCCCCAGAACCTTCTTTACAGCAGGCTGAAAAACTCAGCTTGTCTTCATGTGAGAG
The DNA here is from genome assembly GCF_964035555.1 of Netta rufina. Taxonomy (NCBI): domain Eukaryota; kingdom Metazoa; phylum Chordata; class Aves; order Anseriformes; family Anatidae; genus Netta; species Netta rufina. Next base: position 594,668 of record NC_140159.1, on the reverse strand, counting down.
GTGCTCTGAACATCCTCTGAACGTCCTTGTCACCACAGTGAATAACAAATGTGAGTAGAGACACAGAACACCTTGTGGAAAGCAGCAGGACCCTGTCCTGCCTGGGGGGCCCCTTCCACCCACAACTTCTCCCCACAGCGCCCTGGGCACCCTTGCCTGCACCCCCAGCTTCACAGCCCTTTACATGTTTCTACTAAGACCTCCTGGCAGTCCTTCTGAAATACCTGATGGGGTCTGAGCTACACACAGTTCTGTAGACCCTTCCAGGGGCAGCTACAGCCCTGTAGCCAGAGGTTTACCGTCTCAAGGGTGGTAATGGTTTCTCCTCTAGCGACATCTCAACATCGACCCACTCCAGCCTGCCCCTCACCTCTCTTTCACTCTCTCCTCTCCCCTTCTCACCTGCAGGCAGTGCCCCCAACCCTGCTGCCCTTTGCAGAGGAGCTGCTCCTGGGCAGAGCTTTGCCTCTTAAGAGGTGCCCAGCCCACTTGCCAGGAATTTTCTCTGTCCCAGGAGCCCAGCCCAGCTCATGAGCAGACGCTCAGTCTGCTCCCAGGTCATTTTAATGACTCCTCTGGTGTGTTTGGTGATGACCCCATGAACCTCAGGCACGGAGAGGAGTTTCAAGAAATCTCTCAAGTCCAAGTCAGATGCAAACTCCCAAGTTTCTTGGAGTGTCCCACTGAGGGCCATTACTGACAAAGACTCCTTTGGAGCTCATTAGAGCAGAAAATTGGAGGAAGCGATGACAAGAAGACAAAGGCAATGTTAAAGTGGCTCTGATGCTTAGAAAACGTTGATGTGCTTCACCAAGCATGATGGCCAAGCCTGGACCCCTGGCCCCTGGGAAGGGAGATCCTATCCCTCACATGTGTCTGTGTGCTCTTACTAGGGCAATATGATATGGGGATGCACACTGCCAAGTGCAGGAGAATGGTACGACACTTTCCTGGTTTGCAGGTGTGGGTGAGGAGGCAATGAGGCCCAAGAGCTTGAAAGCTAAGATGTCGTCTCATAATGCTCAGTGGCACAGACAGCAGCCATAGAGAAGGAGACAAAGACCTTGGCTCTACTGGGGTTTTTAGCCTTGCCACAGCCCTTGATCCTCTGCACGCCAGACTGTCCTATGGATTCCCAAACCTGTGCCTCTTTCTCTGTGGGATGTAGACATTCAACCTTCTTTCCCTTCTTGCTCTCACCTGAACGTCTTCCTGCCTTTATGGATAATGACTCCATGCTCCCTGATGGTTCCTTGAAACACAAAACCACGGCTGGATCCAGTCTCCTTCTGGGGGACCTGTTGCACCACAACATTGTCCTTGGAGTAATATTTCTTTCTCATGGACAGTGTCAATCTCCCGAGATAGACTTTGTGGCATTTTTAAGGAGACTGGTTGGCGGAGACCCTTGGGAGGCTGTCCTGGAGGAATGCTGGGCACTCTTCAAGAAAGAAATCCTAAAGGCACAGGAGCAGGCTGTTCCCATGTACCAAAAGAAGCCGGTGTGGAATAAGACTGGCCTGGCTGAACAGAGAGTTGAGGCTAGATCTCAGGAACAGAAAGAGGGTTTATGACCTTTGGAAGAAGGGGCAGGTCACTGGAACTCAGTCTGCTATTGCTGTTAAAGAAAATAAAATGTTTGTGTTTGTTTGTTTGTTGCTTGTTTAATACATAAACAAAACAAGGAGGACTAAGGAGCACCTTCATCTTTTATTGGATGTGGAAGGAAATATAGTGACAAGGGATGAGTAAAAGGCTGAGATGCTTACTGCTGCCTTTGCCTCAGACTTTTGCAGCAACACCAGTTCTCACAGGAGCCTTCAGCTTCACTTGGGGCACAACAACCCCATGCAGCACTAAAGGCTGGGGGCAGAGTGGCTGGAAAGCTGCCAGTTGGAAAGTCACTTAGGGGGATTTATCGATAGCCAGCTGAACAGGAGCCAGGTGGCCAGAAAGGCCGACAGCCTCCTGGCTTCTACTGGGAATAGCGTGGCCAGCAGGACTAAGGAAGTTCCTCCGTACTTGGCTCTGGGGAGGCCACACCTCGAGTAGTGAATGCAGCTCCAGGGCCCCCAGTGTAAGGACATGACGTATTAGGACGAGTCCAGAGGAGGGACACAACGATGACCAAGGGGCTGGAGCACCTATTCTATGAAGACAGGCTGTGGGAGCTGGGGTTCTTCAGCCTGGAGAAACGAATGTTCCGGGGAGACCTCATTGCAGCCTTCCAGTACCTAAAGGGGGCCTACAGGAAAGCTGAGGAGGGACTTTTCATCAACGCGTGTAGTGATAGGACAAGGGGTGATGGTTTTAAACTGAAAAAAGACGGTAGATTTAGATTAGACATTAGAAAAAAGTTCTTTGTTCTGAGGGTGGTGAGGTACTGGAAGAGGTTGCCCAGGGAACTTGTGGATGCCCCATCCCTAGAAGTGTTCAAGGCCAGGCTGGATGGGGCTTTGAGCAAACTGGTCTAGTGAAAGGTGTCCCTTCCCATGGCAGGGGGGATATCATTTCAAAGAAATTATATGATCTTTAGGGTCCTTTCCAACCCAAACTATTCCGTAATTCTCTGAGCTCCCTAGTACCCCACTGAGTCAGCTGAATACTGCAAGGGGCTTCTGCGAACAGCCTGAGCAGGAACTTGATCAATTATCCTCAACTTGGGCACCTGCTGTCATTTCATTTGTCAGAAGACCTTCCCCACAAGGCTCCCAGATGACACCCTCACACAGTGCCCTGCCTCTCCACATCGGTCCACCTCAGCTTGCAGTTACCTGCTTATATCTTGGACCACCTCTGCCACCTTGGGGGTGCAGCAAGAGCTGGGAGGGGACAGAGCCAGGACAGCTGACCCAAACTAGCCAAAGGGGTATTCCATACCATCTGACGTCATGCTAAACAATATATAGGGGTGGTTAGCCGGGGGAGGGGGGCAGGACTGCTCAGGGTTAGGCTGGGCATCGGTCAGCGGGTGGTGAGCAATTGCATTGTGCATCACTTGTTTGTACACATTATTAGTAGTAGTAATATTATCATCATTATTGTTATTATTATCTTCCTGTCTTAATACATTGTCTTTATCTCAACTCATGGGCTTCACTTTCCCATTTCTCTCCCCCATCCCAGCGAGGGAGGGGGGAGGGTGAGAGAACGGCTGTGTGGTGTTTAGCTGCCGGCTGGGTTAAACCACTACAAGTATTATTTGCATAGTAATACAGATACACTTTGGATAGTATGAGAAAAAAGCTACAAGTCAGTCTTTCCACAATTTTGACTTTACTTTATTCAGAAGAGGATGCTGTTATATCCCCAGCATCATATATCTGATTACCATATTCTAGGCAGACAAAACTTGGCAACCACCAACATCAGGAGATTAATACACCACATATTTCAGTCAGTTTTCCAAACACTGGATTGTCTAGGCATACTCTTTTCTAAATTTGCAGTGGTTTGGGAGAAAAAAGTACCCAATTACTACGCATCTTCTGCAACTGCTTGATCCCCATGCTGGATATAGCTCATTTACTTTACTCCAGTCCAGTGAATAATGAAACAAAATGTCATACACAAATCATCTGGCAGGGCGGCACACTTCCAGTTAGCATCCAGAGCCATCTGGACCCATGCTAAGAGAAACAGTAGTTTACAGCCTTGACATCTTCTGAAGCAAGAATGCTAGAATGCATGGAAATGGTGAAAAGCTGCAACGCTTAAGTTCAGACTGCACTTCAGGAAACAATTCTTTACTGTGGGGTGATCAAACCCTGGAACAGGCATCCTTGAGGGGTGGTTGACACCCCATGACTTCCAGTGTTCCAGAGGCATTTGGGCAATGCCCTCAAGAATATGCTTTAACTTTTGATTATCCTTGAAGAGGTCAGACAGTTGGACTCGATCTTTGAAGGTCCCTTCCAACTGAACTATCTTATTCTAGGAAAACTTGCTTCCAGCTCTCTCAAGATAGTAGCAGCATCATTGCTAACAAAAAGCTTGGCCAGATGATTGCACCCATTTTGTTCATTGCTAAAGGGGAAAAGAAATATCCATTAGGCAACTGTCACTTTGCACAGAAATACTGTTTCCATAGTATTTTGGTTTATCTCACACATTAAAACATTACCCTTGTTTATAATTTAATAATCCAAAGTATTTTTTTTGTGAAATAACACTCAGGAGTGTGTTACATCAAGGGGAACTCATTCATTTCTGAACAAGCAGTTTTCTCTTCAGAAATATTGGTACAGAATTTAACTAATCAAGACTGAAGATCATGGTTTTGGTGTATGTGTCAGAACACAGTACGGTTACATGCAAGATGACTATCTACCAGGTTATCATCTTTTATTTTCTGTAGGTCTCCCATATAGGAGGAAGACAGCAAAGAGGACACAGTGACCTTACCAGTTAGTACTCCAGTGATTCATCAAGACTTAACATTTTGTCTTTTTTTTTTTTTTTTACCATATAATTCACATTCTCCATGCCATCATCTGGTTGTAGCTACTTCACTAGTGCAGGACTTACAGGAGCACTTCTTTTTTTCCAGGTAGGAAGCAGAATGGTTAAATGATGAAATGCTTTCTGAAAATGTTACAGTTGTCAGCCAGGAAGTCTGTGGCTCTTTTCCTGTAGGGTCGTGTCACTTGCCAGCACTACATCATGCTAGGTGGAATGCCAGACTAGACTTCAATTACGTTGCCCCAAACAGTACACGTTTGTATTAAAAACATTTCTGAGGCAGTGTATATACAGTGGTGTTACTCTCCTGTTGTGGTTTAACCTGGCAGGCTGCTAAGCAGCACGCAGCCATTCGCTCATTCCCCCACCCTCCCAGTGGGATGGGGGAGAAAATTGGGAAAACAACAAAGTTAGAACTTGTGGGTTGAAATAAAGACAGTTGAATGGTTCAGTAAAGGGAGGAAAACCAATAACAACTACAATTATAATATATCTACAAAAGGCATGATGCACAATGCAATTGCTTACCATCCACCAATTGATACCCTGCCAGGCCCCAAACAGCACCTCTCCATCCATGGGCAACCCCCAAAGTTTTGTTGTTCTGCATGATGCCATACGGAATGGGACATCCCTTGGGCCAGTTTGGGTCTCCTGTTCTGACTGTGTCCCTTCCCAACTTGTTTTTGAGCATCTGCAGCCTCCTCGCTGGCAAGGCAGCACGAGAAGTTGACGAATCCTGGGCTCTGGGTAAGCACTGCTCTGTCACAACTGAAACACCGCTGTGTTATCAGCAGCATTCTCATACTAAATCCAAACCACAGCACCACACCAGCTACTACGAAATGAACTCTCTCTGAGCCAAAAGCGGGATAAGCTTTGTCATGAAAATCAAAGGAGGCCTACTTTTGTTTGTCATTCCACAATCCAGAAATAACACATTCACTGCACTTTCAGTTCTGAGGGTGTCTCCCCAGAGTCTTGAAAAAGACATACACAGGTAAGGAAAGAGCTCAGAGAAACTGCAGCGTGGCATTTTGGCTCAAAACTAAGGACTAGGTAGAGATAGAAGGAAAAGCAGAAGATAAGGAGAGAGATGAGCCGGAGAGATGCTTTGATTATGTTGGAACATGGTCAAAAGTGAATTGAGAAGGTCACAGCAGAGGCATGATGACATTACTCGGGAAGAGGCAGCTCCTAGCTCTAGCTGCATTACCACAGCTTGTCTTCCATGCCTTTTCACAATCAAAAGCCAACAGGCTCTGGACAACACCAACATTAAGACAAGTGAGGAGATGCTTGGTGAAATGGAATAACCAAAGGCAAAGCCTCCAGTCTGATCCTGTATGACGAAACACAATGCACTTCAGCAAAGACACCTAGAACACTGCTGTACGATTCTTGGTTGCATGTGAAGCAGTCATGCACTTTTGAGACTCACTTGCACTTTTATCAACTTCTCTGTGCTATTTTGCATGTTTTGATCTTTGGGTGCTTTCCTATAACCAGCTGGAATATCCAAAACATTTTTATAAGGTTATCTGAATACTTACTTCTATTACTAAATCTGTTTTTGTTGCATTCTATGTGGGAGGGTAAATGACTGGGGGGAAAAAAAAAGAAAAAAAAAGGGTCAAAAAGTTGCATGCAACTGATTATGACTGGACGTTATGGTAGTACCAAAATATTTACCCACATTTAAATCTGTTAGATACCCTTACATCAAATCTCTTTACTCTTTGTGGCACCTGGCATCTGGATTTAAAAAATTTCTTGCTTTCCATAGAAGGATCTCAAATATTGGATTAATGATGACCTCTTTCATAGAAAACCTAGCAAAGTTAGCTGTCTTTCAGATTTCACTACTTTGGACTCCTCACATTTCTATCTATAGAAGTTGTTTATATTTGGGATTTGGAGTTACTTTCCTCCAAAATGCGCATACCAGCCCCTATGAAGAAAAAGAACACTATCCTGGCTGAAACCAGGCCATCTCTTTACTTGATTTTCCCCAAGACTCACAGCAGAAGATCCAAAGCAATGGTATGTGGTATGTTAAAGGAATGGGGTTTTACAATTTAAAATACTTCTCAAATTTGTATCCATTATAATATTCTTATAAGAGTAAAGGCTCAATATGTCTCTTTTCATAGCTTCTGAACTCTGGTCTCTGTTTTTTCAGTTTTGGACTCTCCAAAGCCACTGGTTTCTCAGCTCCTTCGTAAAAGTTAACTCAGAAATTAAATCAAGGGTTGTTACTGCCTGCCAATTTAGTGCGAACTTTGCAAGCATTCACCCGAAGGTGAATTGAGGATCTTATTAATGTTACAAATATCTTAAGTGTGGGAGGCAGAGGGATTTGGCCAACCTCTTTTTGGTGGTTTATGGGGACAGGACAAGGGGCAATGGCCACAACATGGATGACAGGAAGTTCCGCAGCAGTGTGCGAAAGAATTTCTTCGCGGTGAGGGTGACAGAGCACTGGAACAGGCTACACAGGGAGGTTGTAGAGTCTCCTTCTCCGGAGATATTCAAGGCCCGTCTGGATGCCTACCTGGGCAACCTGGGAGGGGGGTTGGACCCGATGATCTCTTGAGGTCCCTTCCAACCCCTACAATTCTGTGATTCTGTGACATTCCCTTTCTGAGTTTTCTGTAATTAAAATGCTGTTATTTAATTACTCTCTCCTAACTTTCCGTCAGAAGTCATTAGGAAGAGCATCCTCGGTGCATGTGGCATGCAGACATTTTCCAGTCTTTTACTCTCTATGGCTAAGAACCTAGAGAGCTGGTCTGTTCTGGAAAACGATCAAACTGATGTTAGAACAGTTGCTTCTACTTCCTTTTGAGAGACAAAATACAAATTCAATCTGAGATTTCCCCATTTAAGAATAATACAAAAAAGACAACTGGAACTGCAAAAGTTTTATTATTAAAACAGATTAACTTCAGCACAATCAACCTATGAACTAAGAGACTATGAACCTGTAAGGGGGTGCTGCTATCCCTGCTGTGTCTAGCGGGTGCCATGCCTGGGTGCCATTCTGTCGCCTGCAGCTGCCCTGTCTTGGTCGCAGGTGCAGGTCGGGCAGTGTGGGGCTGCCAGGCGCTGCCAGCTGTACGGCTGCAAAATGGCTGCAGCAGAGGCTACTGCCAGCAAGGCCAGTGGAAAGAGTAAGTGACGGAAGGGAGGCAGGGCAGCCGAGGGAGCCTTCGGAGCTCCTGCGTTTGGGCACAGGGGGATCTGGGAAGGGAGGACGTGGTGTGGGGAGGGAGCAGGAGCAGCAGCTCAAACGTCACCATGACGACCCAGTGTCACCACGATGATATCACAGTGTGGCTCTGGCTGGAGCAACCGGAGCAGGCATGTTGCTGGTCCTGCAATGTAGCTATGGGTGTTTTGACTCAAGAGCCAAGAAGCAAATAAAGCTATTTAAAAGGGATCACCCCTCACCTGGCCGTTGCTTCCCCTTCCCTGTGTGGTCCCCTGAATAGCCCCCTGCTGGCCTCCTTGATGTCCCTCCAGTTTCTGCTTTTGGTTTTCTGCTTGAAAGATAAAAGCAGTAAGCTATTTCTGTAAAGATTTAGTAGAAAGTACAGGTCTTTTCTGAGCCACAGTGTCAGCAAAGAGTTCAATGTCATACTAACTTCAGAGGCTGATGTATTCCATCAGTTTACCCTGATAAACTAATCACAACTTTTGTCTTCTATGAAGAAGTTAGTCAAGCCACTGAAGTTTTTAGATGCATGCACAGGTATGTTCGTATCCATTTACTACAGGCCTGAGCAAAAAGCTTCAACAAAAGAAGCCTTCAGTGCCATCCTTTCTGCGTATCGTATCACTGAAATACGCAACACAGATGCCACTTCAAAATCTCCAAGGTTCATTGCAAACAGCACACCACATCTGGAAGGATTTCTAGGGCCTCCTTGACAACTTTTTCATATCTTTCACTCACCTGTGCAGTAAACAACAAATATTTCACCTGGCTGTGCATCCGTATTGCTTCTACCTCCTTGGAAAAGGGCCATACAACATAAACAAATGGAAAAGCTTACAAGGGAAGCAAACAATCACAAGCAACAAAAACTGACTAAAAATTCACTTGGAAGGAAGTAGACTATTCACAGTTCTATGACCAATGGCAGTGTGAACTAAATCTCCAGAACGGCAGTAACAATAGAGCTTGCCTCTGAGACTGATAATCCCAGCCTCAGAAGGTCTTAGGCTATTTCCTGAAGGACTTGATCAAGAACAAGGACAAAGCTAGTTTCATCTCTAACTTCTTGCTCTTGCATGTTGGAAACCTTCACAAGCATTTTTGCAGTAGGGTGCTGGACCTTTAAAAGAAGTCACACATCTTCGTCACTAACATCTCACCTGGATTGTAGCTCCTGGTTTTTCCTGTGCCTCCAGTATAAGCTCCCTAATTTCAAGATATACCTAAAGATACACTGAATGCATGAAGTAGGAAAAGAAAGCAATACGAATTAACTTAACTGGGTAAGTTCTCTAAAAGCCAAAAGCACAACCACCTATGAAAGAAAAAAAAATCACAAAGAACCAAACATCCCTGGAAGTCTTCAAAAGACGTTTAGATGTAGAGCTTAGGGATATGGTTTAGTGGGGACTGCTAGCATTAGGTCAGAGGTTGGACTCGATGATCTTGAGGTCTCTTCCAACCTAGAAATTCTGTGATTCTGTGATTCTGTGATCTCCCCTGCGACATACATTGGATATCCTTGTTATTGGTTCTGTGCTATTTTGACAGTGTGCAGAGGTTTCACTGTCACTTTTGCAACATTAGAGAAGCCTGAATTTAGACCTTTAAGCTGAATTCACATATGTGTATCATACAAACAAGATCTCTACATTACAGTTTAATTCTAGTGTTTTATCCACTTTGGGAATGCACTGTTTTCCCCCCTGTGGTGGTTTTACTCAGGTGGGCAGCCGAGCCCCACCACAACCGCTCTCTCACTCCCCCTCTCCTCAATAAGGAAGGGGGAGAAAATACAACACAGAGAACTCAAGGTTTGAGATGAGAAAGGTTTAATTAAAGGGAAAGGGAATGGGGAGGAAAAAAGAAACAAAGGAAAAAATAAGTCCGCATGCAAGCACAGAGAGAGGGAAAAAAATTATTCTCTACTTCCCATCAATGAGCGATGTTCGGCCATGTCCTGGGAAGCAGGGCCTCAAAACACATAGTGGTTGTTCAGGACGAACACTCCCTCCCCCACGAGAGCCCCCCTTTTTGTTGCTGTGTGTGACATCAGGTGTTATTGAATATCCCTTTGGTTGGTTTAGGTCAGCTGCCCTGGCAATGTCCCCTCCCCATCACTTGCCCACCCCCAGCCTGCTGGCTCTTGGGGGCTTGCAAGGAGTCCTGATGCTGTGCCAGCACTATGCAGCAACAGACACAACACTTGAGTGATTATCAGTGCTGTTCCAGCTATGAGTGCAGAGCACAGCACTGTGTGGGCTGCTGCAGGGAAAAGGTGACTCCAGCTGAGACAGAGCCAACACACAGTCTAACACAGAGGTGGGAAGTTCATTCCTTCTGAAAATCTTTATTTCATGAGTTTCCTGAGGGCGTCCTTAATCTCCTGGTTCCTCATGCTGTAGATGAGGGGGTTCAGTGCTGGAGGCACCACTGAATACAGAACTGCCATCACCAGGTCCAGGGATGGGGAGGAGATGGAGGGGGGCTTCAGGTAAGAAAACATGCCAGTGCTGACAAACAGGGAGACCACGGCCAGGTGAGGGAGGCACATGGAAAAGGCTTTGTGCCGCCCCTGCTGAGAGGGGATCCTCAGCACAGCCCTGAAGATCTGCACATAGGACACCAGGATGAAAACAAAACAACCAAATACTAAACAAAGACAAACCACAAGAAGCCCAGCTTCCCTGAGGTATGAGCCAGAGCAGGAGAGCTTGAGGATCTGGGGGATTTCACAGAAGAACTGGCGCACAGCATTGCCTTTGCAAAGAGGAAGAGAAAATGTGTTGGCAGTGTGCAGGAAAGCATAGAGGAAACCACTGCCCCAGGCAGCTGCTGCCATGGTGGCACAGGCCCTGCTGCCCAGGAGGGTCCCGTAGTGCAGGGGCTGGCAAATGGCCATGTAGCGGTCGTAGGCCATGATGGTGAGGACAGAATACTCTGCTGTCATCAAGAATAGAAACAGAAAAACCTGGGCTGCACATCCTGCATAGGCAATGGCCCTGGCGTCCCACAGGGAATTGGCCATGGATTTGGGAAGAGTGGTGGAGATGGATCCCAGGTCAAGGAGGGCGAGGTTGAGGAGGAAGAAGTACATGGGGGTGTGGAGGCAGTGGTCGCAGGCTACGGCGGTGAGGATGAGGCCGTTGCCCAGGAGGGCAGCCAGGTAGATGCCCAGGAAGAGCACGAAGTGCAGGAGCTGCAGCTCCCGCGTGTCTGCGAATGCCAGCAGGAGGAATTCAGTGATGGAGCTGCTGTTGGGCATCTGATCCCTTTGCTCATGGGGTGCTGCCAAAGGAATAAGCCCACTCATAAGTTAGGACTGCTCCGATCCAATCTCTTTCCACTCCTTGCCCTCCAGTCCCACAGCATCACCCAAAGCACATGGCCACTCACCTTCCTTTCAGCACCCTCATGCACCTCCGTGGCTGGAGCTCTGCTTCATGCTGGCTCAGGGCACCGTGAGGAGCAGGGTCTCTTCTCCTGAAGGACTCAGCCCTGCTCTACTCTGGCTGCCCCCTTGGAAAGCTGCTGAGATATTCCAAAATTCAACATTTACCTCTCATGTCACCGACTTGCAATGCAGAAGGGCTGCTCAGCACCTTCCAGCAGAAGAAGCTCCTGGGTGTGCTCTAAGAGGTTGCCTGCAGAGAGCCAGCTCGCTGCCCAGCCCCACGCACCATGCTGTCAGGTCCCACGCACTGAGGTGCTCCGAGGGACCGGGGCTGGACAAAGCTGCACAGCAGGACCTGCACTGCTGTGTGGGAGCTGCTGCAGGGCGTGAGGGGCAAAGCAAGGGCAGCGTGGGCAGTAAGGGGATGGGAGAGCTCCCCAGCACTCCCGCTGGCTGGCGACAGGGCAGACAGGTTGCACTCGGGAGCTTCTCCTCCTCGGGCTCCAGCTGCCAAGGAGCTGACTCAAGCCAGGAGCCCATGGCCTTGGTGACAGAGGCTCTGCTGGCCAGGAGACAACAAGGACTTGTGCCACCAAAGGCCTCTGCACTGCAGGGGCAGGGGCAGGGACGCGTCTGAATCTCCTTGCCATGGTGTTTGTGGTAGCAGCCCTCTCACCCCCTGTCTGCTACCTAAGGCTGACCCTGCAGGTGGCTGTCTCCCTGTCCCCACCTCTCCTCCCTGCCCATGCTCACATACATGCCCTGGATGCTCACCCTACTGTGGGAAAACTCTGCTCTGGAGCACATCCTCCTCCACACCAGAGAAACTGGGAGAGTCCTGATGGGTGCTCTAGGCTGTGGGACATGCCAGCTCTACCAGGCACTCACCTACACCATCCCGCAGCCAGAGACTTGCTGGGTGAAGGCTGGTGAAGATTCCTCTTGCAGTGAGCTCGCAGTTGTCCTCCCACCCTATGCTGCCTCCAACCTCTCTCTCTGTTTTCTCCTCTCCCCTTGTCTCTGCAGCTCTGCTCACTTGCCATAAGCTCCCTGTGTCCCAGGAGCCCAGCCCAGCTCAGCAGCAGAGGCTCAGCCCAAGGTGTCACTTGCTCTGCCCCTCTTGCATCCCACAAGATGTCCCTGGGGCTGCAGGGCTGATGGCTCCTGAAGGCAGCAGAGTCGCTCCTGGGGCACCTACTTGGAAGCAGACAGACACAGTCCCTCTCGGCCCCTATGCACACTGGACAGACTGAGTCCTGCAGCAGGAGTTGCCCTGCCAGTGATCTATGTGATCTATGGAAGGCGTCAGTGTTCCCCCCTGGGAACCCCTGGTCCTGCCCCAGTGTCAGGCAGGACACGGGCAGGGCAGGCAGGGATCCCGTGGTGCAGGGCAGGGGTTCAGCTGGGCCAGTGCTGCTCTCTCTCAGCTCTCATCAGTGGCCCTGAGGCTGGCAGCTCCCTTCCTGCAGCCCTCAGACCCCCAGCAGCAGAGACCCCTCTTGCCTCTGCTCGGTGCAGAGACAGTGGGTGCCTGCGGGCCAGCCCCTTCCCTGAGCTCCCCCTGGGTCAGCAGGTAGGGAGGGGGGCAGTCAACGCTCACTCACACACCAAAAACAAACCAACCTTGTTGGCATTGGAGGTGCTAGGGCTGGTCCCATCCTTGTGCATGTGTCTGGCCCTTCTAATGGGGCACAAGTGGGACAGCCCCGCCTGTCTGAGCATCAATTGCAGGGCGCTAGGGAGAGGGCCATTTGTCCAAGTGAGAAGGCACCAAACACTGAGGGCATTAAACCTGCCCTGGGCACACAGTTCCTTGCAGAAAAGCCATTGCTCACAGAGGGTCCTGGGCTCTTGGTAAAAGGGTGTCCCATTACAGGTCCGTGCTTGGCCCTGGTGGCACAGCTGAGGTGCAGCTGCCCAAACGTGTGCCAACGCCCTCAGCCAGGAAGAGGCAGGGGGACCTGGAGCCGCTAGTGCTGTCACAGGATGGGGACACTTATGGAGTAACTCCTGAGATGTGGCAAGGAGCTCGTAGGTCTGGTGGTGCTGTAAAAGACACACGCAGCTTATTAAGGACCTAAGACTCATCAGAGCACCACAGGAGAAGCTGATGGTGGTGACATTGTGGTGAGGCTTACAGATGTGCTGAAAAAGTGGTCCAAGTCTTGTTCAAGCAGCATATGGACATCTCAAGAAGAATGACTTCATCGATTACAAGAGACTTGAATTTCCTTGGCATTTCCTCATCAAGAATCCATGTCAGGGACCTACTGTAAACCAAGGAGTGCTGGTTCCTTGTGGTCCAATGTGAAAGGAACAAGTTCTCTCAGAAAAGACAGCAGTTTAGTTAACATCAATGAACAGGTTATAGGAATATATCAAATCTTTTGTATCCCCCAGTGCTGGAAACTGAGACAGAAAGTTCTCACGGGTCTTTGCTTGCAGAAGTGTCCCCATGGAGGGCTTTGCCAGATCCTCGGCTGCTTCCCGCGTTGAAGCGCAGCTGGTCTCCCAGGGCTGGGGAGTCATTTCACTGACTTCACAGACTATGCCCGGGTTCTCCAAATTGCACTGGTGCCAAAGTGAACTTGCTCCTTTCTGTTCAGGTCCTCTACGAGCAAAGGATAAAGCTGGAAGAATAACACCTTCCCCAGCGTCCCCTCACATCGTAGAGGAAATCAGAAAGGAGTTAGCGAAGGCAGCACCTGGTGGGTATATTTCACTCTGGGCGCCATAAGTCTTGGGAAGCTGAGGTTCTAAATCCGTGTGTGGACGAACCGTAACCTGCACAGCAGGAAGGGATGGGTCAGAACGGAGACACTCCGTTTCACACCTAGCAGGCACTGCTGAGCCCCAGAGATGGCCAAGCGCCCCTGCTGCTGCTTGTGGGTCCAGCCTGGTCCCAGGGGCAGCTGCTAGCCCAGCATTACCATTACTGGTCCGAGCTGTTGCGTGCAAACATTGGTATCCAGCCAGCAGCAATGGGCGTTTGCTTGTAATTGTGCCCAGAACATGGTTCAAGGAGGAGCAGTTACTTACATTCCCACTGTCCTGCTTTCTTTCTCAAGGGACAGACAGTCAGACTATGCCGAAGGACGTGCTTTGGCAAGGAAGCAGCCGCACGCTGCCCCTCTCTGACAAAGGAACAGAGGCAAAACAGGCAACTGCCACCCCAGGTAAAGGCTGTTTCTTGGCCATCCGCAGTCAGCAAGCAGAAGCAGCATGCGCGTGCAGGTTCTTGCCCTGGTACCCGCTCTTGCACCTCATGGCAGCAGCCAAAGCCCAGAGTGTCAGTAGGCAGCAAGTGTTGCAGAGGAAGGCAGGAGTGGCTCCCTGGGGATGGCTGTCTGCCCTGGGCTGTGACAGCATGTGGCAGCAGTGCAGCAGAGAGACGCTCACAAAGCTCTGTGGCTGTGGTTAGACAGGGGTCACCTGCCAGCGCACTCAGCTCCCAGGGATTTTGGAACTTTGCTCTTGAGGGAATGAGGCCATCCGAAACCCATTGAGCAGATCCTGGGAAACAGGACCCCTCCCTCCGGTGTACTGCGGCCCAGAGTGATGCCCTGACCCAGTGCAGATGGGGCACTGCTTCACTGGCTCTCCTGTGCTCCTGAATTCCCGGTAGTGCACAGGACACGGCAATGTCCACAAGTGTTCTTCCAGGCGTGGATGGGGAGAACAATGCAAACACTGCAGAGCCCCCACATTTCCAAAGTTACTGCATAGAAGGCGCTGCGGCATTCTTGGTTCCCCTCCTGCTTGTGACGGTTGCCTGCTGTGTGCTTATCCGGCGTTGGAGGCAGAAAAATCAGTGACTTGTTGTTTCCGCACTCCCTCTCCATCTCTTCCCCCCCCAAATTCTTTCCCTTGGAGAGTGGCATCTAATGTGTCACAGCCGCACCTGAGCTCTGCCAGCGTGCGTGTCTTCAGCACAGACAGGGCTTGTGTGTTTAATTACACATCCCAAAGAGTGGATGGGCAGCACCTCACCGAACAGTGAGCCGAGGCTGCCGCCTTGTTGGGCCAGGGCCAGGGCCAGGGCCAGGGCCAGGGCCAGGCAGGGAGCTGAGTGCTGGTCCTTGCCAGGCGCTCTGGGGAAGGGCAGACGGTGGCTTTTGGGGCCTGGCCATGCTGAGCCCAGCTTTGCAAGCCTGTCTCTGCGGGGGCCAGGTCTTCTTCCTGGGACAGCACGTGCAGAGCAGGCAGGTGAGGATGGCCGGTGAGGCGCTGGGGAGGAGACGAGCCGGGGAATGTTGTGGAGGGGAGCAGAATCCCAGCCCAGGGCACATGGCGCCCCAAATTCTGCACAGAGCACTGCGTGCCCACAGCTCACGTACAGCCGCGTGCCTGCACCCCGCTGCCTCGCACCCGCCTGGCACCGCAGCCGCAGCACGGCCTCAGCAATTCCTGTCCCCGCAGGCGCCTCGCCGCAGCCCAGGCAGCCCAGAGCGACAGCCGTGGCCGCTCCTTGAGCCCGTCCAGGAGGCCTGAGCACCGTGCTAGGCCTGAGAGCCAGGCCCGACGCCAGCGGCCACCCTCAGTGCCTGGAAGACCTGCCCGCCTGCCACCAGCCCGGCCTCCGCGGCCCCCACGCCCGGCACAAGCCAAACGGAAGGCGTGCGACCGGCCCAGCGCCCCCCAGTCCTCGTGGGCACGGACACCACCCCCACGGCCCCCCACCCTCCTTCAAGGGCTGGGGGAGGCCCCCCCGGGGTGCAGCCTGGGGCAATTACTGACCCCCGCTTTATTGAGGCTGCAGCTTCAATAAATAGCAGATCATACAGCACAGCAGCCCGGGTCATTAGGGACCCACAATACCCAGGGACCCGCAGCAGGACTTGGATGGAGAAGTACCCCTGAGGGTCCTCGGTGCTGGGGGTCAGCCAGACTGTGCCCGCCATGCAGGGAACGCAGGGGAAGGGAGCTGGGGAGCAGCACAGCAGGAGCAGACAGGAGGGCTGTGAGCGCGCCACTGACCCTGCACAGCGCTCAGCCGAGAACCCCCCTGTTCAAAGTGGCTGTGCCACAGCCACACACAGGCCCGGGCCCTTCCTGATCCTGATCCTCCCCACAGCCAGCCCTCCTCACAGGCAGGTCCTGACACTGCCCGGATGGCCGATTTGGGCCAGGGTGCCCCATGCCAACGCTCCCACGGCTCAGCTCTCCTCAAGGGAAGAAGAATTGGAGCTTAAAATCTTTGGTGATAGGAAGAAAACTGCCAGGAAAACTTCCAGCAGTGGCTGTGCCACTGCTGCAGACTCCCCATCGGGTGCCACCTCAACACAGGTTGGTGGAGCCAGATTGGTCTGAGGGAGGGCTGGCACTGGGGTTTGGGTCCCCTCATCTTTGGGGAGCAGCACGGTGTCCCCTGAGGGGAGTGGCGGCTGCCCCCCGCTCCTGGTCAGGTTCCAGGAAGCAGGGAGCAGCTGCCCCGCGAGCGGAGGCCCCAGGAGGAGGGGCGCCGGGGGTCTGGGCTGGATGAGGGCCTGCAGCAAGCAGGAGCCTGTGGGGTGCAGGGGCTCCTTGTGGGGCATGGCCCAATCCCATTCCCAGGGATTTTGGCACTTTGCTCTTGGGGGAAAGAGGCCATGTGAAGCCCATGGAGCAGACGCTGGGAAACGGGACCCCTCCTGTGAACTGTGGCCCAGAGTGATGCCCTGAGCCAGTGCAGATGGGGCACTGCCTCACCGGCTCTCCTGGGCTCCTGATTTTTCTTCAGTTTTGTCCCTCAGGCTCCGAGCGTGCCTCGAGCAGCAAAGGTGGGCAAGCACCTAAGAACTTTTCGAACTCCAGAGAGCAGGGGGAGCAAACATGAGACACTGGGCTCACATCGTTATGGCAGGGAAAACAAAGGATGGAGGGAAAACAAAGCTGAGAGTCAAAAGGCAGGCTCCATGTGCACCGAGTTGCAATGACTTTGACAGATGCCCCAGCTTCTGCTGAACCTCAGGAAGCATTTGCGGCCTGAGGATTTTCACTTGCTCAAAGATGCTACCCAAATGAAAAAGAACACTTCCGGGCAATGTCAGACCTCCTGTGGGATTACCAGGAGTGCACAGGACACAGCAATGTCCACAATTGTTCTTCCAGGCGTGGATGGGGAGAACAGTGCAAACGCTGCAAAGCCCCAACATTGCCGAAGTTACTGCATAGAAGGCGCTGCGGCATTCTTGGTTCTCCTCCTGCTTGTGACAGTTGCCTGCTGCGTGCTTCTCCGGTGTTGGAGGCGGCCAAATCAGTGAGTTTTGGCTCTGGCTCGTGCCTGGGTCCCTCCTCATTGCGTGAGCCCCCTCCAGTCGCTGCAGCTCACTAAGGAAGAGGTAGATCACACCATGCGAGGCCAAAGTTTCTCTTTTGTGTTTGATTGCAGCAGTTCTCGCAGGTCCTGGCTACTGGACACCTCAGCTTGATGTGGTCCACGGGCCTCAGGGCAATCCGCCAAGTAAGTCAGCGGAAGGAAGGAGCATCTAGGTGCTGCAGAGCCAGCAGGCACCTTGCGGTTGAGTTGAGATCTGGGGTGGGCACGGGGAGGGCCCTTCTCCGGGCAGCTCCACGCATGCTTAGTTTTGTAGCAGCATGGTGCCACTGCAGGCACCCAGCAACTGTTTGCAAGATGCTCTTGAGTGGCAGGGAGAGAAGAGTGCCGTGGAGCAGTCCCCTCTTTGAACGGCATTCTCTGTCACTCTGGTCAGAAGGAGTATATTGATGCAGTTCACGGGAGGGGCTCTATCCTCTTGTGTTTACAGATGGGACCGAAGGCAAAGGTGATGCAGGTTCCCAGATGGGTTCCAGGACAGTAGCTCTGGGAGATGGCATGGGTAAGTTGTGGCTTTTGATTTCCTTTGAGAGCTGCCAGCTCAAAGCCCAAAGGTCAGCCAAGCATCTCTGCAGGTGGGAGGGTACAGACTGGCACGTGTGTGTGCCCTGTCAAGGCACGAGGCCTGATATGCTCTCCTACTGAGCTATTGATGTAGATGGCGATGGGACAGAAAGTTCTCACGGGTCTTTGCTTGCAGAAGTGTCCCCATGGAGGGCTTTGCCAGATCCTCGGCTGCTTCCCGCGTTGAAGCGCAGCTGGTCTCCCAGGGCTGGGGAGTCATTTCACTGACTTCACAGACTATGCCCGGGTTCTCCAAATTGCACTGGTGCCAAAGTGAACTTGCTCCTTTCTGTTCAGGTCCTCTACGAGCAAAGGATAAAGCTGGAAGAATAACACCTTCCCCAGCGTCCCCTCACATCGTAGAGGAAATCAGAAAGGAGTTAGCGAAGGCAGCACCTGGTGGGTATATTTCACTCTGGGCGCCATAAGTCTTGGGAAGCTGAGGTTCTAAATCCGTGTGTGGACGCACCGTAACCTGCACAGCAGGAAGGGATGGGTCAGAACGGAGACACTCCGTTTCACACCTAGCAGGCACTGCTGAGCCCCAGAGATGGCCGAGCGCCCCTGCTGCTGCTTGTGGGTCCAGCCTGGTCCCAGGGGCAGCTGCTAGCCCAGCATTACCATTACTGGTCCGAGCTGTTGCGTGCAAACATTGGTATCCAGCCAGCAGCAATGGGCGTTTGCTTGTAATTGTGCCCAGAACATGGTTCAAGGAGGAGCAGTTACTTACATTCCCACTGTCCTGCTTTCTTTCTCAAGGGACAGACAGTCAGACTATGCCGAAGGACGTGCTTTGGCAAGGAAGCAGCCGCACGCTGCCCCTCTCTGACAAAGGAACAGAGGCAAAACAGGCAACTGCCACCCCAGGTAAAGGCTGTTTCTTGGCCATCCGCAGTCAGCAAGCAGAAGCAGCATGCGCGTGCAGGTTCTTGCCCTGGTACCCGCTCTTGCACCTCATGGCAGCAGCCAAAGCCCAGAGTGTCAGTAGGCAGCAAGTGTTGCAGAGGAAGGCAGGAGTGGCTCCCTGGGGATGGCTGTCTGCCCTGGGCTGTGACAGCATGTGGCAGCAGTGCAGCAGAGAGACGCTCACAAAGCTCTGTGGCTGTGGTTAGACAGGGGTCACCTGCCAGCGCACTCAGCTCCCAGGGATTTTGGAACTTTGCTCTTGAGGGAATGAGGCCATCCGAAACCCATTGAGCAGATCCTGGGAAACAGGACCCCTCCCTCCGGTGTACTGCGGCCCAGAGTGATGCCCTGACCCAGTGCAGATGGGGCACTGCTTCACTGGCTCTCCTGTGCTCCTGAATTCCCGGTAGTGCACAGGACACGGCAATGTCCACAAGTGTTCTTCCAGGCGTGGATGGGGAGAACAATGCAAACACTGCAGAGCCCCCACATTTCCAAAGTTACTGCATAGAAGGCGCTGCGGCATTCTTGGTTCCCCTCCTGCTTGTGACGGTTGCCTGCTGTGTGCTTATCCGGCGTTGGAGGCAGAAAAATCAGTGACTTGTTTCCGCACTCCCTCTCCATCTCTTCCCCCCCCAAATTCTTTCCCTTGGAGAGTGGCATCTAATGTGTCACAGCCGCACCTGAGCTCTGCCAGCGTGCGTGTCTTCAGCACAGACAGGGCTTGTGTGTTTAATTACACATCCCAAAGAGTGGATGGGCAGCACCTCACCGAACAGTGAGCCGAGGCTGCCGCCTTGTTGGGCCAGGGCCAGGGCCAGGGCCAGGGCCAGGGCCAGGCAGGGAGCTGAGTGCTGGTCCTTGCCAGGCGCTCTGGGGAAGGGCAGACGGTGGCTTTTGGGGCCTGGCCATGCTGAGCCCAGCTTTGCAAGCCTGTCTCTGCGGGGGCCAGGTCTTCTTCCTGGGACAGCACGTGCAGAGCAGGCAGGTGAGGATGGCCGGTGAGGCGCTGGGGAGGAGACGAGCCGGGGAATGTTGTGGAGGGGAGCAGAATCCCAGCCCAGGGCACATGGCGCCCCAAATTCTGCACAGAGCACTGCGTGCCCACAGCTCACATACAGCCGCGTGCCTGCACCCCGCTGCCTCGCACCCGCCTGGCACCGCAGCCGCAGCACGGCCTCAGCAATTCCTGTCCCCGCAGGCGCCTCGCCGCAGCCCAGGCAGCCCAGAGCGACAGCCGTGGCCGCTCCTTGAGCCCGTCCAGGAGGCCTGAGCACCGTGCTAGGCCTGAGAGCCAGGCCCGACGCCAGCGGCCACCCTCAGTGCCTGGAAGACCTGCCCGCCTGCCACCAGCCCGGCCTCCGCGGCCCCCACGCCCGGCACAAGCCAAACGGAAGGCGTGCGACCGGCCCAGCGCCCCCCAGTCCTCGTGGGCACGGACACCACCCCCACGGCCCCCCACCCTCCTTCAAGGGCTGGGGGAGGCCCCCCCGGGGTGCAGCCTGGGGCAATTACTGACCCCCGCTTTATTGAGGCTGCAGCTTCAATAAATAGCAGATCATACAGCACAGCAGCCCGGGTCATTAGGGACCCACAATACCCAGGGACCCGCAGCAGGACTTGGCTGGAGAAGTACCCCTGAGGGTCCTCGGTGCTGGGGGTCAGCCAGACTGTGCCCGCCATGCAGGGAACGCAGGGGAAGGGAGCTGGGGAGCAGCACAGCAGGAGCAGACAGGAGGGCTGTGAGCGCGCCACTGACCCTGCCCAGCGCTCAGCCGAGAACCCCCCTGTTCAAAGTGGCTGTGCCACAGCCACACACAGGCCCGGGCCCTTCCTGATCCTGATCCTGATCCTCCCCACAGCCAGCCCTCCTCACAGGCAGGTCCTGACACTGCCCGGATGGCCGATTTGGGCCAGGGTGCCCCATGCCAACGCTCCCACGGCTCAGCTCTCCTCCAGGGGCACACGGAGATGTACCCTGCTCTTTGCAGTCAGGGCTGGGATTGCCACGTGCTGGCATGAGGGACTGCAACCAGAGGGGAGACCCGAGGCGCTGCCAGCACCATTTGCAAAACCTCACTTGAGGGTGGCCCTCTCCTCCCGTGGGGCTCCTTTGTGGAGCAGCATGACAGTAGGCTGTGGGAGAGAGTGCTGAGAGCTCGGCTCATGCTCCGGAGTCCCCTCTGGGGGTGTTGAAGCTCTGTCTTCTCGGGGACACCCAAGCCTCACCTTGTGTCCTTTCCATGTACAGGCCTCAGCTTCGTCCTCCCTCGGATTTGTCTGGGGCCGGAAGCCGAAGGAGAGAAGGCTCCTAGTTAAGGATTAATGGGTGCATGGTGTAACAGTTAGACTTCGTGATCACAGAGATCTTCTTCAACCTAAGCGATTCCATGATAGCTCCACAAGGGTTCCACTGTTCAGACAAATTCTGTCATATAAAAAAGCAGCAGTAAATTTTTTAAAAGGTTAGAGTTATACTTTACATATTATGCTTTATACAAAGAAGGATTATGGCCTTGTGAAATCCAAAAGGTCTCCGCAGAGCCTTCTCTTCTCCAGGCTAAAGCCCCGACGCTCTCAGCCTCTCTTCCCTGCAGAGGTGCTCCAGCCTCTGGCCACCTCTGTGGCCCTCCTCTGGACCCATGCCCACAGGCCCATGTCCGCCTTGTGCTGGGCCCCTACACTTGGATGGTCTCAGACCCTAACCCTAAGGACAGGCTCAGCTATTAAGACTAGAGATGGAAATCCCAGAAAGGGAAAATGCTAACAGAGTTTGGAAGAAATAATTTGTCTGGTCTGAAACGCTCCGCTGCACTCTGCTGTACTGTTTGGTTTTGCAGCACTGAATTCATTAGAGAGCAGAAGTGGGGAGCAGGCCTGTTCTCGTGAGAGAGCCTGAGGAGCCCTGAATAGCGCAGAAGGCCAGCAAATGTACGTTAATGCCAAGATCCTGTCAAATCCTTTTTTCTCTCTCTCCCCCCATTTATTTATTGATTGATGTATTTTGACGGGATGCGTGAATGAGAACCCTTTGTTGTAAATGCCGTGCTTCTGAAAAGGTGAGCCTTCAGCCAGACGTGCTGGCAAGCTTTGGCTCAGCCCCAGAACTACATCATCATGGGCATAAGCACAACTGGTTGGGCAGAGGGCTGTGACTGGAGTGCTGCAAGGGACGGTTCTAGGCTCATCAGGAGGGACACGCAGCGCAGGCGAGGCAAGGGGCTGGTGCAATGACACGGTTGAGAGCCTCTGAGTGAGGATTAAGGGACAAACCAAAAATGCGGATGGTGTTGTGGGAGTCAGAGATCAGCCTCCCATCCCGGGTGACTACAGGGATGAATGGTTCAATGAGGAATTAGGCAATGTCTGCCTAATCAGCCGCCCCTGTCCCTAAGTGTGCGGGTGACTTGGGGTTGCCAGATGTTAGCGGGGAATGACACGGCGCAGACACAAGCAGAGCCAGGAAATTCCTAAAGCACCTTGCTGATAACTTCTTGATCCAGGGCCTAAGGGAGCCGAGTAGGAAACGTGCGCTTCTAGACTGTTGCTTGTAATCCAAGAATGTCACCTGGGTGAAGTGGCGAATGGCAGCCATCTTGGGCACGGTGGCCACAAAGAATTGGAGCTTAAAATCTTTGGTGATAGGAAGAAAACTGCCAGGAAAACTTCCAGCAGTGGCTGTGCCACTGCTGCAGACTCCCCATCGGGTGCCACCTCAACACAGGTTGGTGGAGCCAGAGTGGTCTGAGGGAGGGCTGGCACTGGGGTTTGGGTCCCCTCATCTTTGGGGAGCAGCACGGTGTCCCCTGAGGGGAGTGGCGGCTGCCCCCCGCTCCTGGTCAGGTTCCAGGAAGCAGGGAGCAGCTGCCCCGCGAGCGGAGGCCCCAGGAGGAGGGGTGCCGGGGGTCTGGGCTGGATGAGGGCCTGCAGCAAGCAGGAGCCTGTGGGGTGCAGGGGCTCCTTGTGGGGCATGGCCCAATCCCATTCCCAGGGATTTTGGCACTTTGCTCTTGGGGGAAAGAGGCCATGTGAAGCCCATGGAGCAGACGCTGGGAAACGGGACCCCTCCTGTGGACTGTGGCCCAGAGTGATGCCCTGACCCAGTGCAGATGGGGCACTGCCTCACCGGCTCTCCTGGGCTCCTGATTTTTCTTCAGTTTTGTCCCTCAGGCTCCGAGCGTGCCTCGAGCAGCAAAGGTGGGCAAGCACCTAAGAACTTTTCGAACTCCAGAGAGCAGGGGGAGCAAACATGAGACACTGGGCTCACAGCGTTATGGCAGGGAAAACCAAGGGTGGAGGGAAAACAAAGCTGAGAGTCAAAAGGCAGGCTCCATGTGCACCGAGTTGCAATGACTTTGACAGATGCCCCAGCTTCTGCTGAACCTCAGGAAGCATTTGCGGCCTGAGGATTTTCACTTGCTCAAAGATGCTACCCAAATGAAAAAGAACACTTCCGGGCAATGTCAGACCTCCTGTGGGATTACCAGGAGTGCACAGGACACAGCAATGTCCACAATTGTTCTTCCAGGCGTGGATGGGGAGAACAGTGCAAACGCTGCAAAGCCCCAACATTGCCGAAGTTACTGCATAGAAGGCGCTGCGGCATTCTTGGTTCTCCTCCTGCTTGTGACAGTTGCCTGCTGCGTGCTTCTCCGGTGTTGGAGGCGGCCAAATCAGTGAGTTTTGGCTCTGGCTCGTGCCTGGGTCCCTCCTCATTGCGTGAGCCCCCTCCAGTCGCTGCAGCTCACTAAGGAAGAGGTAGATCACACCATGCGAGGCCAAAGTTTCTCTTTTGTGTTTGATTGCAGCAGTTCTCGCAGGTCCTGGCTACTGGACACCTCAGCTTGATGTGGTCCACGGGCCTCAGGGCAATCCGCCAAGTAAGTCAGCGGAAGGAAGGAGCATCTAGGTGCTGCAGAGCCAGCAGGCACCTTGCGGTTGAGTTGAGATCTGGGGCGGGCACGGGGAGGGCCCTTCTCCGGGCAGCTCCACGCATGCTTAGTTTTGTAGCAGCATGGTGCCACTGCAGGCACCCAGCAACTGTTTGCAAGATGCTCTTGAGTGGCAGGGAGAGAAGAGTGCCGTGGAGCAGTCCCCTCTTTGAACGGCATTCTCTGTCACTCTGGTCAGAAGGAGTATATTGATGCAGTTCACGGGAGGGGCTCTATCCTCTTGTGTTTACAGATGGGACCGAAGGCAAAGGTGATGCAGGTTCCCAGATGGGTTCCAGGACAGTAGCTCTGGGAGATGGCATGGGTAAGTTGTGGCTTTTGATTTCCTGTGAGAGCTGCCAGCTCAAAGCCCAAAGGTCAGCCAAGCATCTCTGCAGGTGGGAGGGTACAGACTGGCACGTGTGTGTGCCCTGTCAAGGCACGAGGCCTGATATGCTCTCCCACTGAGCTATTGATGTAGATGGCGATGGGACAGAAAGTTCTCACGGGTCTTTGCTTGCAGAAGTGTCCCCATGGAGGGCTTTGCCAGATCCTCGGCTGCTTCCCGCGTTGAAGCGCAGCTGGTCTCCCAGGGCTGGGGAGTCATTTCACTGACTTCACAGACTATGCCCGGGTTCTCCAAATTGCACTGGTGCCAAAGTGAACTTGCTCCTTTCTGTTCAGGTCCTCTACGAGCAAAGGATAAAGCTGGAAGAATAACACCTTCCCCAGCGTCCCCTCACATCGTAGAGGAAATCAGAAAGGAGTTAGCGAAGGCAGCACCTGGTGGGTATATTTCACTCTGGGCGCCATAAGTCTTGGGAAGCTGAGGTTCTAAATCCGTGTGTGGACGCACCGTAACCTGCACAGCAGGAAGGGATGGGTCAGAACGGAGACACTCCGTTTCACACCTAGCAGGCACTGCTGAGCCCCAGAGATGGCCGAGCGCCCCTGCTGCTGCTTGTGGGTCCAGCCTGGTCCCAGGGGCAGCTGCTAGCCCAGCATTACCATTACTGGTCCGAGCTGTTGCGTGCAAACATTGGTATCCAGCCAGCAGCAATGGGCGTTTGCTTGTAATTGTGCCCAGAACATGGTTCAAGGAGGAGCAGTTACTTACATTCCCACTGTCCTGCTTTCTTTCTCAAGGGACAGACAGTCAGACTATGCCGAAGGACGTGCTTTGGCAAGGAAGCAGCCGCACGCTGCCCCTCTCTGACAAAGGAACAGAGGCAAAACAGGCAACTGCCACCCCAGGTAAAGGCTGTTTCTTGGCCATCCGCAGTCAGCAAGCAGAAGCAGCATGCGCGTGCAGGTTCTTGCCCTGGTACCCGCTCTTGCACCTCATGGCAGCAGCCAAAGCCCAGAGTGTCAGTAGGCAGCAAGTGTTGCAGAGGAAGGCAGGAGTGGCTCCCTGGGGATGGCTGTCTGCCCTGGGCTGTGACAGCATGTGGCAGCAGTGCAGCAGAGAGACGCTCACAAAGCTCTGTGGCTGTGGTTAGACAGGGGTCACCTGCCAGCGCACTCAGCTCCCAGGGATTTTGGAACTTTGCTCTTGAGGGAATGAGGCCATCCGAAACCCATTGAGCAGATCCTGGGAAACAGGACCCCTCCCTCCGGTGTACTGCGGCCCAGAGTGATGCCCTGACCCAGTGCAGATGGGGCACTGCTTCACTGGCTCTCCTGTGCTCCTGAACTCCCGGTAGTGCACAGGACACAGCAATGTCCACAATTGTTCTTCCAGGCGTGGATGGGGAGAACAATGCAAACACTGCAGAGCCCCCACATTTCCAAAGTTACTGCATAGAAGGCATTCTTGGTTCCCCTCCTGCTTGTGACGGTTGCCTGCTGTGTGCTTATCCGGCGTTGGAGGCAGAAAAATCAGTGACTTGTTGTTTCCGCACTCCCTCTCCATCTCTTCCCCCCCCAAATTCTTTCCCTTGGAGAGTGGCATCTAATGTGTCACAGCCGCACCTGAGCTCTGCCAGCGTGCGTGTCTTCAGCACAGACAGGGCTTGTGTGTTTAATTACACATCCCAAAGAGTGGATGGGCAGCACCTCACCGAACAGTGAGCCGAGGCTGCCGCCTTGTTGGGCCAGGGCCAGGGCCAGGGCCAGGGCCAGGGCCAGGCAGGGAGCTGAGTGCTGGTCCTTGCCAGGCGCTCTGGGGAAGGGCAGACGGTGGCTTTTGGGGCCTGGCCATGCTGAGCCCAGCTTTGCAAGCCTGTCTCTGCGGGGGCCAGGTCTTCTTCCTGGGACAGCACGTGCAGAGCAGGCAGGTGAGGATGGCCGGTGAGGCGCTGGGGAGGAGACGAGCCGGGGAATGTTGTGGAGGGGAGCAGAATCCCAGCCCAGGGCACATGGCGCCCCAAATTCTGCACAGAGCACTGCGTGCCCACAGCTCACGTACAGCCGCGTGCCTGCACCCCGCTGCCTCGCACCCGCCTGGCACCGCAGCCGCAGCACGGCCTCAGCAATTCCTGTCCCCGCAGGCGCCTCGCCGCAGCCCAGGCAGCCCAGAGCGACAGCCGTGGCCGCTCCTTGAGCCCGTCCAGGAGGCCTGAGCACCGTGCTAGGCCTGAGAGCCAGGCCCGACGCCAGCGGCCACCCTCAGTGCCTGGAAGACCTGCCCGCCTGCCACCAGCCCGGCCTCCGCGGCCCCCACGCCCGGCACAAGCCAAACGGAAGGCGTGCGACCGGCCCAGCGCCCCCCAGTCCTCGTGGGCACGGACACCACCCCCACGGCCCCCCACCCTCCTTCAAGGGCTGGGGGAGGCCCCCCCGGGGTGCAGCCTGGGGCAATTACTGACCCCCGCTTTACTGAGGCTGCAGCTTCAATAAATAGCAGATCATACAGCACAGCAGCCCGGGTCATTAGGGACCCACAATACCCAGGGACCCGCAGCAGGACTTGGCTGGAGAAGTACCCCTGAGGGTCCTCGGTGCTGGGGGTCAGCCAGACTGTGCCCGCCATGCAGGGAACGCAGGGGAAGGGAGCTGGGGAGCAGCACAGCAGGAGCAGACAGGAGGGCTGTGAGCGCGCCACTGACCCTGCCCAGCGCTCAGCCGAGAACCCCCCTGTTCAAAGTGGCTGTGCCACAGCCACACACAGGCCCGGGCCCTTCCTGATCCTGATCCTCCCCACAGCCAGCCCTCCTCACAGGCAGGTCCTGACACTGCCCGGATGGCCGATTTGGGCCAGGGTGCCCCATGCCAACGCTCCCACGGCTCAGCTCTCCTCAAGGGAAGAAGAATTGGAGCTTAAAATCTTTGGTGATAGGAAGAAAACTGCCAGGAAAACTTCCAGCAGTGGCTGTGCCACTGCTGCAGACTCCCCATCGGGTGCCACCTCAACACAGGTTGGTGGAGCCAGAGTGGTCTGAGGGAGGGCTGGCACTGGGGTTTGGGTCCCCTCATCTTTGGGGAGCAGCACGGTGTCCCCTGAGGGGAGTGGCGGCTGCCCCCCGCTCCTGGTCAGGTTCCAGGAAGCAGGGAGCAGCTGCCCCGCGAGCGGAGGCCCCAGGAGGAGGGGCGCCGGGGGTCTGGGCTGGATGAGGGCCTGCAGCAAGCAGGAGCCTGTGGGGTGCAGGGGCTCCTTGTGGGGCATGGCCCAATCCCATTCCCAGGGATTTTGGCACTTTGCTCTTGGGGGAAAGAGGCCATGTGAAGCCCATGGAGCAGACGCTGGGAAACGGGACCCCTCCTGTGAACTGTGGCCCAGAGTGATGCCCTGAGCCAGTGCAGATGGGGCACTGCCTCACCGGCTCTCCTGGGCTCCTGATTTTTCTTCAGTTTTGTCCCTCAGGCTCCGAGCGTGCCTCGAGCAGCAAAGGTGGGCAAGCACCTAAGAACTTTTCGAACTCCAGAGAGCAGGGGGAGCAAACATGAGACACTGGGCTCACAGCGTTATGGCAGGGAAAACCAAGGGTGGAGGGAAAACAAAGCTGAGAGTCAAAAGGCAGGCTCCATGTGCACCGAGTTGCAATGACTTTGACAGATGCCCCAGCTTCTGCTGAACCTCAGGAAGCATTTGCGGCCTGAGGATTTTCACTTGCTCAAACCCAAATGAAAAAGAACACTTCCGGGCAATGTCAGACCTCCTGTGGGATTACCAGGAGTGCACAGGACACAGCAATGTCCACAATTGTTCTTCCAGGCGTGGATGGGGAGAACAGTGCAAACGCTGCAAAGCCCCAACATTGCCGAAGTTACTGCATAGAAGGCGCTGCGGCATTCTTGGTTCTCCTCCTGCTTGTGACGGTTGCCTGCTGCGTGCTTCTCCGGTGTTGGAGGCGGCCAAATCAGTGAGTTTTGGCTCTGGCTCGTGCCTGGGTCCCTCCTCATTGCGTGAGCCCCCTCCAGTCGCTGCAGCTCACTAAGGAAGAGGTAGATCACACCATGCGAGGCCAAAGTTTCTCTTTTGTGTTTGATTGCAGCAGTTCTCGCAGGTCCTGGCTACTGGACACCTCAGCTTGATGTGGTCCACGGGCCTCAGGGCAATCCGCCAAGTAAGTCAGCGGAAGGAAGGAGCATCTAGGTGCTGCAGAGCCAGCAGGCACCTTGCGGTTGAGTTGAGATCTGGGGTGGGCACGGGGAGGGCCCTTCTCCGGGCAGCTCCACGCATGCTTAGTTTTGTAGCAGCATGGTGCCACTGCAGGCACCCAGCAACTGTTTGCAAGATGCTCTTGAGTGGCAGGGAGAGAAGAGTGCCGTGGAGCAGTCCCCTCTTTGAACGGCATTCTCTGTCACTCTGGTCAGAAGGAGTATATTGATGCAGTTCACGGGAGGGGCTCTATCCTCTTGTGTTTACAGATGGGACCGAAGGCAAAGGTGATGCAGGTTCCCAGATGGGTTCCAGGACAGTAGCTCTGGGAGATGGCATGGGTAAGTTGTGGCTTTTGATTTCCTGTGAGAGCTGCCAGCTCAAAGCCCAAAGGTCAGCCAAGCATCTCTGCAGGTGGGAGGGTACAGACTGGCACGTGTGTGTGCCCTGTCAAGGCACGAGGCCTGATATGCTCTCCTACTGAGCTATTGATGTAGAGGGCGATGGGACAGAAAGTTCTCACGGGTCTTTGCTTGCAGAAGTGTCCCCATGGAGGGCTTTGCCAGATCCTGGGCTGCTTCCCGCGTTGAAGCGCAGCTGGTCTCCCAGGGCTGGGGAGTCATTTCACTGACTTCACAGACTATGCCCGGGTTCTCCAAATTGCACTGGTGCCAAAGTGAACTTGCTCCTTTCTGTTCAGGTCCTCTACGAGCAAAGGATAAAGCTGGAAGAATAACACCTTCCCCAGCGTCCCCTCACATCGTAGAGGAAATCAGAAAGGAGTTAGCGAAGGCAGCACCTGGTGGGTATATTTCACTCTGGGCGCCATAAGTCTTGGGAAGCTGAGGTTCTAAATCCGTGTGTGGACGCACCGTAACCTGCACAGCAGGAAGGGATGGGTCAGAACGGAGACACTCCGTTTCACACCTAGCAGGCACTGCTGAGCCCCAGAGATGGCCGAGCGCCCCTGCTGCTGCTTGTGGGTCCAGCCTGGTCCCAGGGGCAGCTGCTAGCCCAGCATTACCATTACTGGTCCGAGCTGTTGCGTGCAAACATTGGTATCCAGCCAGCAGCAATGGGCGTTTGCTTGTAATTGTGCTCAGAACATGGTTCAAGGAGGAGCAGTTACTTACATTCCCACTGTCCTGCTTTCTTTCTCAAGGGACAGACAGTCAGACTATGCTGAAGGACGTGCTTTGGCAGGGAAGCAGCCGCACGCTGCCCCTCTCTGACAAAGGAACAGAGGCAAAACAGGCAACTGCTACCCCAGGTAAAGGCTGTTTCTTGGCCATCCGCAGTCAGCAAGCAGAAGCAGCATGCGCGTGCAGGTTCTTGCCCCGGTACCCGCTCTTGCACCTCATGGCAGCAGCCAAAGCCCAGAGTGTCAGTAGGCAGCAAGTGTTGCAGAGGAAGGCAGGAGTGGCTCCCTGGGGATGGCTGTCTGCCCTGGGCTGTGACAGCATGTGGCAGCAGTGCAGCAGAGAGACGCTCACAAAGCTCTGTGGCTGTGGTTAGAGAGGGGTCACCTGCCAGCGCACCCAGCTCCCAGGGATTTTGGAACTTTGCTCTTGAGGGAATGAGGCCATCCGAAACCCATTGAGCAGATCCTGGGAAACGGGACCCCTCCCTCCGGTGTACTGCATCTCAGAGTGATGCCCTGACCCAGTGCAGAACCCTGTGCTGAACCCTTGCTGAGCTAGCTCAACAAACCATTAGCAAATAGCAAGTGTTATAAGTTGCCCCCTTCATTAATTTTCAGGGAGCATTGCATTAATAATAGAAAGGAATTTATTGAGTATGCAACAGCAAGCAAAGCAGCGCTGGGTGGCTGGGGAGTCTCGGCTCCACCAACCGCGCGCACCTCACCCCCGCCAGGGTCCCTTTTTATATTTTATGGTTTTATATATTTTTTTATGGTAATTCTGGGATTATGCAGCACATCATGGTATATTCTGCGATTGCACGCACTGTTGCTAGGGGGTCGTCTCTGTCCCTCTGGTGGTCGTGAAGATGAAGGCCGTAGTCTTCCTCGGCGTTGTGGTTCAACTTCTTTTTTTTTTTTTGGTCATGTTGGCCCAGCGTGAGACAGGAAGGCAGGATGTTGATACACTAGTTTAGCGACTTATCAGGAGATGGTTACATGAGCTTTGCAGCAGTGTCTTTGAACAAAAGAGGCAACTGAGATGCAGAAGGAGAGAAGGGGAGGGGGTTCTCTTTTTTGTTACATTAAGCAAAGGAATTTTCATAGTGTCTAGCCAAGTATTATACAGCATCTTACTTCAGCAGGGAGCTTTCGCAATTCCCGCTCGTCAAACAGAACTCCTTGTTTTTATAATACAAAGGACAATGAACAAACATTTATTGTGTATTACAGCAAGGCAATGAACACTGACAGCTTAGCACCTGTGGGACCCATACTGGCAGGCTCAGTAGCAGGATTCCACGGAGGCACTTCACCAATACTGCCTGTGGGCACAAGTGGGATCAGACACAGGGAAGGGGAGCTTCCATTGCCTCTTGGGGCCTGCCTCTTTCTCAGTGACTGGGAGGCACTGGCAAAAGAGGTCAGGCAATGATGTGGCCCAAATAGGAAGAAAAGCCTGGGTTCTCCCCTCTCTGTGGAGAGGGGCAGGGGTGGCATCTCTCCAAGTGAAGAAATATTCAGGGCTCATTTGTGCAAGCCCCCTCAAGGCACAAACCCACTTGAAAGACCCTCAATAAACTATTACAGCACAGTAGCCATCTTCCTTCAAGGAAGCCCACTCACAACTGACCTCGGGGATCCTCCTGAGGCTCCAAACCAGGATCCAGCTGAGAAGCTGGGTATGGAGAACCAACCTTGTCATCATCTAAAAGCAAGCAGAGATGAGAGAAGTTCCCATGGCTTGCTGTGCTCTCCTGCTTCCCCAGCGCCCTGCAGTGACTGAGGGGGCTGAGGCAATGTCATGGGACAAAGATGCAGGTGGAGATTTCCCAAGAGGGGCCAGCAGCCTCAGTTCCACAGGGGCTCAGACCCAGGCTTCTCGGCCTCAGCGCCACTCCCGGTCCCCCCGGCAGGAAAAGACCCCTCAGCAGCCACAACCCCACCGTGCCGCCCTGCGCAGCTTCTGCCTCCTGCCTGCCCCCTGCCCGCGGTGCCCGCCTGGCCCTGCTGCTATCCCGGCCCCGGCCCCTCCATCAATATGCGTGCCGCACAGCACCATGCCGCCCAGGGTTTGGTGTTGGCCCCGGCCCTGTCCACCCACCTGCTCCTGGTGGTCGCCATGGCACAGCCTGGGCACCCCGGGCACACAGGGCCACCAGGAGGAGGAAGAGGAGGCAGGCAGGGGCCGTGGCTCCCCACACTCGCACCATGCTTCCACCGCCACCGCTGCAGCTGCAGCTAGTGCTGCCTTCAGGACCGGTGCGGAGCAGTGCCTGTGGCCCGGCCCAGCGTCACAATGGGGTGTCAGGACCTCACGGCCCAGCACTGCATCACTGAGACGTGTTGTGGCCTTGCAGCCCTCATGGTGTCACAGAGCAGCGCTGGGACCTCATGGCCCTCGCAGCATCACGGAGAGGTGTAGTGACCTCACGGCTTGGCACAGTGTCACAGCAGAGTTCTGAAGATATTCTGCACCTCTGCTTACGCTTCTTGCTCAGAAGTTTTCAAGCGAAACTCTTGTTTTACCCGATTTCCAATGGTGATTTATCTGGATGCAGAATCTGTCTTTGAGACTAGGGAATGTTACCTAATGATTCCCTCAATTGCCAAGGTGATGGCATTCATGCTCTGCAGGTGTCAACTCGCAGGCTGGCAGCCAGTTGGAAGAATTGACACGGTGTCTGTGGGCTTCGAAGGGAACTTGCCTTTGTGAAGGAAGACAGTGAGAAATGTGGCTGGTTTTTGCTCTTTTTGTTGAACCTCTTCTCTCTTCTTCCCCACCTCTGAATGTGGCCATTACTTCCAAGGGGCTGACCAGTCTCCCAGCGCGGTTGTAAAATCAGCAGCACGCTCATCTGTGATTACCAGAGAAACCAGTGATGATGTTGATGTGCACCACACGGTAATAAAAAATTACAGTAAGTGTCTTGTGCTGCACAGTCACCATCCCAGTTCCAGCACAGCTGTCCCACTACATGCACTGCTGTCCCAGTACAAGCATCTCCGTCCCAGTACCAGCAGCGCTGCCCCACCAAGCTGTACTAGTACCAGCAGCATGGCCCCAGTAAGAGCATCACCACCCGAGTACCAACGTCACTGTCCCACTTCAAGCACCACCTCCAGCACCTTGATTGCCCCCAGCTCCAGTACTGGTATCCCCATGGGGCCCCAGCACCACTGCTGGCATCTCTGTCCAGGACTGCTAGCAGCATCCCCAACTTACGGCCAGCACGCACAGCACCAGCATCCCCGCCCCATGCTGGTATTGGCAACTCCAGCCCCAGCAGCACCAGCCCCAGCATCCCCCAGCCCACCAAAAGTACCCCAGACAGGCACCTCCTGGGGACCCTTACAGACAGCCACACCATTGGCTCCCCATCACAGCTCCACGGTACCAGTGGTGGTACCACAGGCCCCGCTTCCACCACAGACAGGAGCAGCATTTGCACCTGCTGGAAGAATAAAAAAAAAAAAAAAAAAAAAAGAATAAAGCTGGAAGAATAACACCTTCCCCAGCGTCCCCTCACATCGTAGAGGAAATCAGAAAGGAGTTAGTGAAGGCAGCACCTGGTGGGTATATTTCACTCTGGGCGCCATAAGTCTTGGGAAGCTGAGGTTCTAAATCCGTGTGTGGACGAACCGTAACCTGCACAGCAGGAAGGGATGGGTCAGAACGGAGACACTCCGTTTCACACCTAGCAGGCACTGCTGAGCCCCAGAGATGGCCGAGCGCCCCTGCTGCTGCTTGTGGGTCCAGCCTGGTCCCAGGGGCAGCTGCTAGCCCAGCATTACCATTACTGGTCCGAGCTGTTGCGTGCAAACATTGGTATCCAGCCAGCAGCAATGGGCGTTTGCTTGTAATTGTGCCCAGAACATGGTTCAAGGAGGAGCAGTTACTTACATTCCCACTGTCCTGCTTTCTTTCTCAAGGGACAGACAGTCAGACTATGCCGAAGGACGTGCTTTGGCAAGGAAGCAGCCGCACGCTGCCCCTCTCTGACAAAGGAACAGAGGCAAAACAGGCAACTGCCACCCCAGGTAAAGGCTGTTTCTTGGCCATCCGCAGTCAGCAAGCAGAAGCAGCATGCGCGTGCAGGTTCTTGCCCTGGTACCCGCTCTTGCACCTCATGGCAGCAGCCAAAGCCCAGAGTGTCAGTAGGCAGCAAGTGTTGCAGAGGAAGGCAGGAGTGGCTCCCTGGGGATGGCTGTCTGCCCTGGGCTGTGACAGCATGTGGCAGCAGTGCAGCAGAGAGACGCTCACAAAGCTCTGTGGCTGTGGTTAGACAGGGGTCACCTGCCAGCGCACTCAGCTCCCAGGGATTTTGGAACTTTGCTCTTGAGGGAATGAGGCCATCCGAAACCCATTGAGCAGATCCTGGGAAACAGGACCCCTCCCTCCGGTGTACTGCGGCCCAGAGTGATGCCCTGACCCAGTGCAGATGGGGCACTGCTTCACTGGCTCTCCTGTGCTCCTGAATTCCCGGTAGTGCACAGGACACAGCAATGTCCACAAGTGTTCTTCCAGGCGTGGATGGGGAGAACAATGCAAACACTGCAGAGCCCCCACATTTCCAAAGTTACTGCATAGAAGGCGCTGCGGCATTCTTGGTTCCCCTCCTGCTTGTGACGGTTGCCTGCTGTGTGCTTTTCCGGCGTTGGAGGCAGAGAAATCAGTGACTTGTTGTTTCCGCACTCCCTCTCCATCTCTTCCCCCCCCAAATTCTTTCCCTTGGAGAGTGGCATCTAATGTGTCACAGCCGCACCTGAGCTCTGCCAGCGTGCGTGTCTTCAGCACAGACCGGGCTTGTGTGTTTAATTACACATCCCAAAGAGTGGATGGGCAGCACCTCACCGAACAGTGAGCCGAGGCTGCCGCCTTGTTGGGCCAGGGCCAGGGCCAGGGCCAGGGCCAGGGCCAGGGCCAGGCAGGGAGCTGAGTGCTGGTCCTTGCCAGGCGCTCTGGGGAAGGGCAGACGGTGGCTTTTGGGGCCTGGCCATGCTGAGCCCAGCTTTGCAAGCCTGTCTCTGCGGGGGCCAGGTCTTCTTCCTGGGACAGCACGTGCAGAGCAGGCAGGTGAGGATGGCCGGTGAGGCGCTGGGGAGGAGACGAGCCGGGGAATGTTGTGGAGGGGAGCAGAATCCCAGCCCAGGGCACGTGGCGCCCCAAATTCTGCACAGAGCACTGCGTGCCCACAGCTCACGTACAGCCGCGTGCCTGCACCCCGCTGCCTCGCACCCGCCTGGCACCGCAGCCGCAGCACGGCCTCAGCAATTCCTGTCCCCGCAGGCGCCTCGCCGCAGCCCAGGCAGCCCAGAGCGACAGCCGTGGCCGCTCCTTGAGCCCGTCCAGGAGGCCTGAGCACCGTGCTAGGCCTGAGAGCCAGGCCCGACGCCAGCGGCCACCCTCAGTGCCTGGAAGACCTGCCCGCCTGCCACCAGCCCGGCCTCCGCGGCCCCCACGCCCGGCACAAGCCAAACGGAAGGCGTGCGACCGGCCCAGCGCCCCCCAGTCCTCGTGGGCACGGACACCACCCCCACGGCCCCCCACCCTCCTTCAAGGGCTGGGGGAGGCCCCCCCGGGGTGCAGCCTGGGGCAATTACTGACCCCCGCTTTATTGAGGCTGCAGCTTCAATAAATAGCAGATCATACAGCACAGCAGCCCGGGTCATTAGGGACCCACAATACCCAGGGACCCGCAGCAGGACTTGGATGGAGAAGTACCCCTGAGGGTCCTCGGTGCTGGGGGTCAGCCAGACTGTGCCCGCCATGCAGGGAACGCAGGGGAAGGGAGCTGGGGAGCAGCACAGCAGGAGCAGACAGGAGGGCTGTGAGCGCGCCACTGACCCTGCACAGCGCTCAGCCGAGAACCCCCCTGTTCAAAGTGGCTGTGCCACAGCCACACACAGGCCCGGGCCCTTCCTGATCCTGATCCTCCCCACAGCCAGCCCTCCTCACAGGCAGGTCCTGACACTGCCCGGATGGCCGATTTGGGCCAGGGTGCCCCATGCCAACGCTCCCACGGCTCAGCTCTCCTCAAGGGAAGAAGAATTGGAGCTTAAAATCTTTGGTGATAGGAAGAAAACTGCCAGGAAAACTTCCAGCAGTGGCTGTGCCACTGCTGCAGACTCCCCATCGGGTGCCACCTCAACACAGGTTGGTGGAGCCAGAGTGGTCTGAGGGAGGGCTGGCACTGGGGTTTGGGTCCCCTCATCTTTGGGGAGCAGCACGGTGTCCCCTGAGGGGAGTGGCGGCTGCCCCCCGCTCCTGGTCAGGTTCCAGGAAGCAGGGAGCAGCTGCCCCGCGAGCGGAGGCCCCAGGAGGAGGGGCGCCGGGGGTCTGGGCTGGATGAGGGCCTGCAGCAAGCAGGAGCCTGTGGGGTGCAGGGGCTCCTTGTGGGGCATGGCCCAATCCCATTCCCAGGGATTTTGGCACTTTGCTCTTGGGGGAAAGAGGCCATGTGAAGCCCATGGAGCAGACGCTGGGAAACGGGACCCCTCCTGTGAACTGTGGCCCAGAGTGATGCCCTGAGCCAGTGCAGATGGGGCACTGCCTCACCGGCTCTCCTGGGCTCCTGATTTTTCTTCAGTTTTGTCCCTCAGGCTCCGAGCGTGCCTCGAGCAGCAAAGGTGGGCAAGCACCTAAGAACTTTTCGAACTCCAGAGAGCAGGGGGAGCAAACATGAGACACTGGGCTCACAGCGTTATGGCAGGGAAAACAAAGGATGGAGGGAAAACAAAGCTGAGAGTCAAAAGGCAGGCTCCATGTGCACCGAGTTGCAATGACTTTGACAGATGCCCCAGCTTCTGCTGAACCTCAGGAAGCATTTGCGGCCTGAGGATTTTCACTTGCTCAAAGATGCTACCCAAATGAAAAAGAACACTTCCGGGCAATGTCAGACCTCCTGTGGGATTACCAGGAGTGCACAGGACACAGCAATGTCCACAATTGTTCTTCCAGGCGTGGATGGGGAGAACAGTGCAAACGCTGCAAAGCCCCAACATTGCCGAAGTTACTGCATAGAAGGCGCTGCGGCATTCTTGGTTCTCCTCCTGCTTGTGACAGTTGCCTGCTGCGTGCTTCTCCGGTGTTGGAGGCGGCCAAATCAGTGAGTTTTGGCTCTGGCTCGTGCCTGGGTCCCTCCTCATTGCGTGAGCCCCCTCCAGTCGCTGCAGCTCACTAAGGAAGAGGTAGATCACACCATGCGAGGCCAAAGTTTCTCTTTTGTGTTTGATTGCAGCAGTTCTCGCAGGTCCTGGCTACTGGACACCTCAGCTTGATGTGGTCCACGGGCCTCAGGGCAATCCGCCAAGTAAGTCAGCGGAAGGAAGGAGCATCTAGGTGCTGCAGAGCCAGCAGGCACCTTGCGGTTGAGTTGAGATCTGGGGTGGGCACGGGGAGGGCCCTTCTCCGGGCAGCTCCACGCATGCTTAGTTTTGTAGCAGCATGGTGCCACTGCAGGCACCCAGCAACTGTTTGCAAGATGCTCTTGAGTGGCAGGGAGAGAAGAGTGCCGTGGAGCAGTCCCCTCTTTGAACGGCATTCTCTGTCACTCTGGTCAGAAGGAGTATATTGATGCAGTTCACGGGAGGGGCTCTATCCTCTTGTGTTTACAGATGGGACCGAAGGCAAAGGTGATGCAGGTTCCCAGATGGGTTCCAGGACAGTAGCTCTGGGAGATGGCATGGGTAAGTTGTGGCTTTTGATTTCCTTTGAGAGCTGCCAGCTCAAAGCCCAAAGGTCAGCCAAGCATCTCTGCAGGTGGGAGGGTACAGACTGGCACGTGTGTGTGCCCTGTCAAGGCACGAGGCCTGATATGCTCTCCTACTGAGCTATTGATGTAGATGGCGATGGGACAGAAAGTTCTCACGGGTCTTTGCTTGCAGAAGTGTCCCCATGGAGGGCTTTGCCAGATCCTCGGCTGCTTCCCGCGTTGAAGCGCAGCTGGTCTCCCAGGGCTGGGGAGTCATTTCACTGACTTCACAGACTATGCCCGGGTTCTCCAAATTGCACTGGTGCCAAAGTGAACTTGCTCCTTTCTGTTCAGGTCCTCTACGAGCAAAGGATAAAGCTGGAAGAATAACACCTTCCCCAGCGTCCCCTCACATCGTAGAGGAAATCAGAAAGGAGTTAGCGAAGGCAGCACCTGGTGGGTATATTTCACTCTGGGCGCCATAAGTCTTGGGAAGCTGAGGTTCTAAATCCGTGTGTGGACGAACCGTAACCTGCACAGCAGGAAGGGATGGGTCAGAACGGAGACACTCCGTTTCACACCTAGCAGGCACTGCTGAGCCCCAGAGATGGCCGAGCGCCCCTGCTGCTGCTTGTGGGTCCAGCCTGGTCCCAGGGGCAGCTGCTAGCCCAGCATTACCATTACTGGTCCGAGCTGTTGCGTGCAAACATTGGTATCCAGCCAGCAGCAATGGGCGTTTGCTTGTAATTGTGCCCAGAACATGGTTCAAGGAGGAGCAGTTACTTACATTCCCACTGTCCTGCTTTCTTTCTCAAGGGACAGACAGTCAGACTATGCCGAAGGACGTGCTTTGGCAAGGAAGCAGCCGCAACTGCCCCTCTCTGACAAAGGAACAGAGGCAAAACAGGCAACTGCCACCCCAGGTAAAGGCTGTTTCTTGGCCATCCGCAGTCAGCAAGCAGAAGCAGCATGCGCGTGCAGGTTCTTGCCCTGGTACCCGCTCTTGCACCTCATGGCAGCAGCCAAAGCCCAGAGTGTCAGTAGGCAGCAAGTGTTGCAGAGGAAGGCAGGAGTGGCTCCCTGGGGATGGCTGTCTGCCCTGGGCTGTGACAGCATGTGGCAGCAGTGCAGCAGAGAGACGCTCACAAAGCTCTGTGGCTGTGGTTAGAGAGGGGTCACCTGCCAGCGCACTCAGCTCCCAGGGATTTTGGAACTTTGCTCTTGAGGGAATGAGGCCATCCGAAACCCATTGAGCAGATCCTGGGAAACAGGACCCCTCCCTCCGGTGTACTGCGGCCCAGAGTGATGCCCTGACCCAGTGCAGATGGGGCACTGCTTCACTGGCTCTCCTGTGCTCCTGAATTCCCGGTAGTGCACAGGACACAGCAATGTCCACAAGTGTTCTTCCAGGCGTGGATGGGGAGAACAATGCAAACACTGCAGAGCCCCCACATTTCCAAAGTTACTGCATAGAAGGCGCTGCGGCATTCTTGGTTCCCCTCCTGCTTGTGACGGTTGCCTGCTGTGTGCTTTTCCGGCGTTGGAGGCAGAAAAATCAGTGACTTGTTGTTTCCGCACTCCCTCTCCATCTCTTCCCCCCCCAAATTCTTTCCCTTGGAGAGTGGCATCTAATGTGTCACAGCCGCACCTGAGCTCTGCCAGCGTGCGTGTCTTCAGCACAGACAGGGCTTGTGTGTTTAATTACACATCCCAAAGAGTGGATGGGCAGCACCTCACCGAACAGTGAGCCGAGGCTGCCGCCTTGTTGGGCCAGGGCCAGGGCCAGGGCCAGGCAGGGAGCTGAGTGCTGGTCCTTGCCAGGCGCTCTGGGGAAGGGCAGACGGTGGCTTTTGGGGCCTGGCCATGCTGAGCCCAGCTTTGCAAGCCTGTCTCTGCGGGGGCCAGGTCTTCTTCCTGGGACAGCACGTGCAGAGCAGGCAGGTGAGGATGGCCGGTGAGGCGCTGGGGAGGAGACGAGCCGGGGAATGTTGTGGAGGGGAGCAGAATCCCAGCCCAGGGCACATGGCGCCCCAAATTCTGCACAGAGCACTGCGTGCCCACAGCTCACGTACAGCCGCGTGCCTGCACCCCGCTGCCTCGCACCCGCCTGGCACCGCAGCCGCAGCACGGCCTCAGCAATTCCTGTCCCCGCAGGCGCCTCGCCGCAGCCCAGGCAGCCCAGAGCGACAGCCGTGGCCGCTCCTTGAGCCCGTCCAGGAGGCCTGAGCACCGTGCTAGGCCTGAGAGCCAGGCCCGACGCCAGCGGCCACCCTCAGTGCCTGGAAGACCTGCCCGCCTGCCACCAGCCCGGCCTCCGCGGCCCCCACGCCCGGCACAAGCCAAACGGAAGGCGTGCGACCGGCCCAGCGCCCCCCAGTCCTCGTGGGCACGGACACCACCCCCACGGCCCCCCACCCTCCTTCAAGGGCTGGGGGAGGCCCCCCCGGGGTGCAGCCTGGGGCAATTACTGACCCCCGCTTTATTGAGGCTGCAGCTTCAATAAATAGCAGATCATACAGCACAGCAGCCCGGGTCATTAGGGACCCACAATACCCAGGGACCCGCAGCAGGACTTGGATGGAGAAGTACCCCTGAGGGTCCTCGGTGCTGGGGGTCAGCCAGACTGTGCCCGCCATGCAGGGAACGCAGGGGAAGGGAGCTGGGGAGCAGCACAGCAGGAGCAGACAGGAGGGCTGTGAGCGCGCCACTGACCCTGCCCAGCGCTCAGCCGAGAACCCCCCTGTTCAAAGTGGCTGTGCCACAGCCACACACAGGCCCGGGCCCTTCCTGATCCTGATCCTCCCCACAGCCAGCCCTCCTCACAGGCAGGTCCTGACACTGCCCGGATGGCCGATTTGGGCCAGGGTGCCCCATGCCAACGCTCCCACAGCTCAGCTCTCCTCTAGGGGCACACGGAGATGTACCCAGCTCTTTGCAGTCAGGGCTGGGATTGCCACATGCTGGCATGAGGGACTGCAACCAGAGGGGAGACCCGAGGCGCTGCCAGCACCATTTGCAAAACCTCACTTGAGGGTGGCCCTCTCCTCCCGTGGGGCTCCTTTGCGGAGCAGCATGACAGTAGGCTGTGGGAGAGAGTGCTGAGAGCTCGGCTCACGCTCCGGAGTCCCCTCTGGGGGTGTTGAAGCTCTGTCTTCTCGGGGACACCCAAGCCTCACCTTGTGTCCTTTCCATGTACAGGCCTCAGCTTCGTCCTCCCTCAGATTTGTCTGGGGCCAGAAGCCGAAGGAGAGAAGGCTCCTAGTTAAGGATTAATGGGTGCATGGTGTAACAGTTAGACTTGGTGATCACAGAGATCTTCTCCAACCTAAGCGATTCCATGATAGCTCCACAAGGGTTCCACTGTTCAGACAAATTCTGTCATATAAAAAAGCAGCAGTAAATTTTTTAAAAGGTTAGAGTTATACTTTACATATTATGCTTTATACAAAGAAGGATTATGGCCTTGTGAAATCCAAAAGGTCTCCGCAGAGCCTTCTCTTCTCCAGGCTAAAGCCCCGACGCTCTCAGCCTCTCTTCCCTGCAGAGGTGCTCCAGCCTCTGGCCACCTCTGTGGCCCTCCTCTGGACCCACGCCCACAGGCCCATGTCCGCCTTGTGCTGGGCCCCTACACTTGGATGGTCTCAGACCCTAACCCTAAGGACAGGCTCAGCTATTAAGACTAGAGATGGAAATCCCAGAAAGGGAAAATGCTAACAGAGTTTGGAAGAAATAATTTGTCTGGTCTGAAACGCTCCGCTGCACTCCGCTGTACTGTTTGGTTTTGCAGCACTGAATTCATTAGAGAGCAGAAGTGGGGAGCAGGCCTGTTCTCGTGAGAGAGCCTGAGGAGCCCTGAATAGCGCAGAAGGCCAGCAAATGTACGTTAATGCCAAGATCCTGTCAAATCCTTTTTTCTCTCTCTCCCCCCATTTATTTATTGATTGATGTATTTTGACGGGATGCGTGAATGAGAACCCTTTGTTGTAAATGCCGTGCTTCTGAAAAGGTGAGCCTTCAGCCAGACGTGCTGGCAAGCTTTGGCTCAGCCCCAGAACTACATCATCATGGGCATAAGCACAACTGGTTGGGCAGAGGGCTGTGACTGGAGTGCTGCAAGGGACGGTTCTAGGCTCATCAGGAGGGACACGCAGCGCAGGCGAGGCAAGGGGCTGGTGCAATGACACGGTTGAGAGGCTCTGAGTGAGGATTAAGGGACAAACCAAAAATGCGGATGGTGTTGTGGGAGTCAGAGATCAGCCTCCCATCCCGGGTGACTACAGGGATGAATGGTTCAATGAGGAATTAGGCAATGTCTGCCTAATCAGCCGCCCCTGTCCCTAAGTGTGCGGGTGACTTGGGGTTGCCAGATGTTAGCGGGGAATGACACGGCGCAGACACAAGCAGAGCCAGGAAATTCCTAAAGCACCTTTCTGATAACTTCTTGATCCAGGGCCTAAGGAAGCCGAGTAGGAAATGTGCGCTTCTAGACTGTTGCTTGTAATCCGAGAATGTCACCTGGGTGAAGTGGCGAATGGCAGCCATCTTGGGCACGGTGGCCACAAAGAATTGGAGCTTAAAATCTTTGGTGATAGGAAGAAAACTGCCAGTAAAACTTCCAGCAGTGGCTGTGCCACTGCTGCAGACTCCCCATCGGGTGCCACCTCAACACAGGTTGGTGGAGCCAGAGTGGTCTGAGGGAGGGCTGGCACTGGGGTTTGGGTCCCCTCATCTTTGGGGAGCAGCACGGTGTCCCCTGAGGGGAGTGGCGGCTGCCCCCCGCTCCTGGTCAGGTTCCAGGAAGCAGGGAGCAGCTGCCCCGCGAGCGGAGGCCCCAGGAGGAGGGGTGCCGGGGGTCTGGGCTGGATGAGGGCCTGCAGCAAGCAGGAGCCTGTGGGGTGCAGGGGCTCCTTGTGGGGCATGGCCCAATCCCATTCCCAGGGATTTTGGCACTTTGCTCTTGGGGGAAAGAGGCCATGTGAAGCCCATGGAGCAGACGCTGGGAAACGGGACCCCTCCTGTGAACTGTGGCCCAGAGTGATGCCCTGACCCAGTGCAGATGGGGCACTGCCTCACCGGCTCTCCTGGGCTCCTGATTTTTCCTCAGTTTTGTCCCTCAGGCTCCGAGCGTGCCTCGAGCAGCAAAGGTGGGCAAGCACCTAAGAACTTTTAGAACTCCAGAGAGCAGGGGGAGCAAACATGAGACACTGGGCTCACAGCGTTATGGCAGGGAAAACCAAGGGTGGAGGGAAAACAAAGCTGAGAGTCAAAAGGCAGGCTCCATGTGCACCGAGTTGCAATGACTTTGACAGATGCCCCAGCTTCTGCTGAACCTCAGGAAGCATTTGCGGCCTGAGGATTTTCACTTGCTCAAAGATGCTACCCAAATGAAAAAGAACACTTCCGGGCAATGTCAGACCTCCTGTGGGATTACCAGGAGTGCACAGGACACAGCAATGTCCACAATTGTTCTTCCAGGCGTGGATGGGGAGAACAGTGCAAACGCTGCAAAGCCCCAACATTGCCGAAGTTACTGCATAGAAGGCGCTGCGGCATTCTTGGTTCTCCTCCTGCTTGTGACAGTTGCCTGCTGCGTGCTTCTCCGGTGTTGGAGGCGGCCAAATCAGTGAGTTTTGGCTCTGGCTCGTGCCTGGGTCCCTCCTCATTGCGTGAGCCCCCTCCAGTCGCTGCAGCTCACTAAGGAAGAGGTAGATCACACCATGCGAGGCCAAAGTTTCTCTTTTGTGTTTGATTGCAGCAGTTCTCGCAGGTCCTGGCTACTGGACACCTCAGCTTGATGTGGTCCACGGGCCTCAGGGCAATCCGCCAAGTAAGTCAGCGGAAGGAAGGAGCATCTAGGTGCTGCAGAG
The DNA here is from genome assembly GCF_964035555.1 of Netta rufina. Lineage (NCBI taxonomy): Eukaryota > Metazoa > Chordata > Aves > Anseriformes > Anatidae > Netta > Netta rufina. The sequence continues at coordinate 551,634 of NC_140159.1, read as the reverse complement.
CCAGCAGGCACCTTGCGGTTGAGTTGAGATCTGGGGTGGGCACGGGGAGGGCCCTTCTCCGGGCAGCTCCACGCATGCTTAGTTTTGTAGCAGCATGGTGCCACTGCAGGCACCCAGCAACTGTTTGCAAGATGCTCTTGAGTGGCAGGGAGAGAAGAGTGCCGTGGAGCAGTCCCCTCTTTGAACGGCATTCTCTGTCACTCTGGTCAGAAGGAGTATATTGATGCAGTTCACGGGAGGGGCTCTATCCTCTTGTGTTTACAGATGGGACCGAAGGCAAAGGTGATGCAGGTTCCCAGATGGGTTCCAGGACAGTAGCTCTGGGAGATGGCATGGGTAAGTTGTGGCTTTTGATTTCCTTTGAGAGCTGCCAGCTCAAAGCCCAAAGGTCAGCCAAGCATCTCTGCAGGTGGGAGGGTACAGACTGGCACGTGTGTGTGCCCTGTCAAGGCACGAGGCCTGATATGCTCTCCTACTGAGCTATTGATGTAGATGGCGATGGGACAGAAAGTTCTCACGGGTCTTTGCTTGCAGAAGTGTCCCCATGGAGGGCTTTGCCAGATCCTCGGCTGCTTCCCGCGTTGAAGCGCAGCTGGTCTCCCAGGGCTGGGGAGTCATTTCACTGACTTCACAGACTATGCCCGGGTTCTCCAAATTGCACTGGTGCCAAAGTGAACTTGCTCCTTTCTGTTCAGGTCCTCTACGAGCAAAGGATAAAGCTGGAAGAATAACACCTTCCCCAGCGTCCCCTCACATCGTAGAGGAAATCAGAAAGGAGTTAGCGAAGGCAGCACCTGGTGGGTATATTTCACTCTGGGCGCCATAAGTCTTGGGAAGCTGAGGTTCTAAATCCGTGTGTGGACGAACCGTAACCTGCACAGCAGGAAGGGATGGGTCAGAACGGAGACACTCCGTTTCACACCTAGCAGGCACTGCTGAGCCCCAGAGATGGCCGAGCGCCCCTGCTGCTGCTTGTGGGTCCAGCCTGGTCCCAGGGGCAGCTGCTAGCCCAGCATTACCATTACTGGTCCGAGCTGTTGCGTGCAAACATTGGTATCCAGCCAGCAGCAATGGGCGTTTGCTTGTAATTGTGCCCAGAACATGGTTCAAGGAGGAGCAGTTACTTACATTCCCACTGTCCTGCTTTCTTTCTCAAGGGACAGACAGTCAGACTATGCCGAAGGACGTGCTTTGGCAAGGAAGCAGCCGCACGCTGCCCCTCTCTGACAAAGGAACAGAGGCAAAACAGGCAACTGCCACCCCAGGTAAAGGCTGTTTCTTGGCCATCCGCAGTCAGCAAGCAGAAGCAGCATGCGCGTGCAGGTTCTTGCCCTGGTACCCGCTCTTGCACCTCATGGCAGCAGCCAAAGCCCAGAGTGTCAGTAGGCAGCAAGTGTTGCAGAGGAAGGCAGGAGTGGCTCCCTGGGGATGGCTGTCTGCCCTGGGCTGTGACAGCATGTGGCAGCAGTGCAGCAGAGAGACGCTCACAAAGCTCTGTGGCTGTGGTTAGAGAGGGGTCACCTGCCAGCGCACTCAGCTCCCAGGGATTTTGGAACTTTGCTCTTGAGGGAATGAGGCCATCCGAAACCCATTGAGCAGATCCTGGGAAACAGGACCCCTCCCTCCGGTGTACTGCGGCCCAGAGTGATGCCCTGAGCCAGTGCAGATGGGGCACTGCCTCACTGGCTCTCCTGGGCTCCTGATTTTTCTTCAGTTTTGTCCCTCAGGCTCCGAGCGTGCCTCGAGCAGCAAAGGTGGGCAAGCACCTAAGAACTTTTCGAACTCCAGAGAGCAGGGGGAGCAAACATGAGACACTGGGCTCACAGCGTTATGGCAGGGAAAACCAAGGGTGGAGGGAAAACAAAGCTGAGTCAAAAGGCAGGCTCCATGTGCACCGAGTTGCAATGACTTTGACAGATGCCCCAGCTTCTGCTGAACCTCAGGAAGCATTTGCAGCCAGAGGATTTTCACTTGCTCAAAGATGCTACCCAAATGAAAAAGAACACTTCCGGGCAATGTCAGACCTCCTGTGGGATTACCAGGAGTGCACAGGACACAGCAATGTCCACAATTGTTCTTCCAGGCGTGGATGGGGAGAACAGTGCAAACGCTGCAAAGCCCCAACATTGCCGAAGTTACTGCATAGAAGGCGCTGCGGCATTCTTGGTTCCCCTCCTGCTTGTGACGGTTGCCTGCTGTGTGCTTATCCGGCGTTGGAGGCAGAAAAATCAGTGACTTGTTGTTTCCGCACTCCCTCTCCATCTCTTCCCCCCCCAAATTCTTTCCCTTGGAGAGTGGCATCTAATGTGTCACAGCCGCACCTGAGCTCTGCCAGCGTGCGTGTCTTCAGCACAGACAGGGCTTGTGTGTTTAATTACACATCCCAAAGAGTGGATGGGCAGCACCTCACCGAACAGTGAGCCGAGGCTGCCGCCTTGTTGGGCCAGGGCCAGGGCCAGGGCCAGGGCCAGGCAGGGAGCTGAGTGCTGGTCCTTGCCAGGCGCTCTGGGGAAGGGCAGACGGTGGCTTTTGGGGCCTGGCCATGCTGAGCCCAGCTTTGCAAGCCTGTCTCTGCGGGGGCCAGGTCTTCTTCCTGGGACAGCACGTGCAGAGCAGGCAGGTGAGGATGGCCGGTGAGGCGCTGGGGAGGAGACGAGCCGGGGAATGTTGTGGAGGGGAGCAGAATCCCAGCCCAGGGCACATGGCGCCCCAAATTCTGCACAGAGCACTGCGTGCCCACAGCTCACGTACAGCCGCGTGCCTGCACCCCGCTGCCTCGCACCCGCCTGGCACCGCAGCCGCAGCACGGCCTCAGCAATTCCTGTCCCCGCAGGCGCCTCGCCGCAGCCCAGGCAGCCCAGAGCGACAGCCGTGGCCGCTCCTTGAGCCCGTCCAGGAGGCCTGAGCACCGTGCTAGGCCTGAGAGCCAGGCCCGACGCCAGCGGCCACCCTCAGTGCCTGGAAGACCTGCCCGCCTGCCACCAGCCCGGCCTCCGCGGCCCCCACGCCCGGCACAAGCCAAACGGAAGGCGTGCGACCGGCCCAGCGCCCCCCAGTCCTCGTGGGCACGGACACCACCCCCACGGCCCCCCACCCTCCTTCAAGGGCTGGGGGAGGCCCCCCCGGGGTGCAGCCTGGGGCAATTACTGACCCCCGCTTTATTGAGGCTGCAGCTTCAATAAATAGCAGATCATACAGCACAGCAGCCCGGGTCATTGGGACCTAAAGGGAAGAAGAGTTTGAGGCCAACAAAGAAGGACTGGGGCCTAAAGGGGATGGGGGGGGGGGGGTGATTGTGCCCTAAAGAGAAGGGCTAGGGGCAAAAGGAAATGGGCTTAGGCCCTTAGGAGATGGGCTTGTGTGTGAAACAGAGGGTTTGGGGCATAAATGGAAGAACAGTTAGAGGCCAAAATTGAAGGGTTGGGGTCTAAAGAGAGGGGTTTGTGCCCTAAAGAAAAGGGCTTGGGCCCTAAAGAGAGGGTATGGGCCCAAAAGAGAAGGGTTTGAGCCCGAAAGAGAAGAAGGGCTTGGGCCCGAAAGAGAAGAAGGGCTTGGGCCCAAAAAAGAACGGTTTGAGGCGTAAACGGAAGAACAGTTTGAGGCCAAATAGGAAGGGTTGTCATCTAAAGAGAGGGGTTTGTGCCCTAAAGAAAAGGGCTTGGGCCCTAAATAGAAAGGTTTGGTCCCTAAAGAGAAGGTTTTGTGCCCTGAATAGAAGAAGGATTTGGGCCCCAAGGAGAAGAAGGGTTTGGGGCCTAAAGAGAGGCTTTTGGGCCCTAAAGAGGGCTTGGGCCCTAAAGAGAAGGGCCTGGGCTCTAAGGAGAAGGGTTAGAGCTCTCAATACAGGGGTTTGGGCCGTAAAGAGAAGGTCTTGGACTGAAAGAGAAGGCCTTGGGCCCTAAAGAGAGGGTCTGGGCCCTAAAGAGAGGGGTTTCGGCCCTAAAGAGAGGGGTTTGGGCCTGAAAGAGAGGGGTTTGGGCCCTAAAAAGAAGAAGGGTTTAGGCCCGAAAGAGAATGGTTTGGGGCATAAAGGGAGGAACAGTTTGATGCCAAAAAAAAGGGTTTGGGCCTAAAGAGAAGGGCTTGGGCCCTAAAGAGAGGGGTTTGTGCCCTAAAGAGAAAGGTTTGGTCCCTAAAGAGATGGGGTTTGGGCCCTAAGGAGAAGGGTTTGGGCCCTAAAGAGAAGGGTTTGGGCCCTAAAGAGAAGGGTTTGGGCCCTAAAGAGAAGAAGGGCCTAAGGAGAAGAAGGGTTTGGGTCTTAAGGATAAGGGTTTGGAGCGTAAGGAGAAGGGTTTGGGGCCTGAAGAGAAGAAGAGTATGGGCCCTAAAGAGAAGAAGGGCTTGGGCCCTAAATATAAAGGTTTGTGCCCTCAAAAAGGGTTTTGTGCCCTGAAGAATTTGTTTTTTGTTTTTTGTTTTTTTTTTGCCCTGAAGAGAAGCATTTGGGCCCTGAAGGGAAGGGTTTGGGCCTTAAAGGGAAGGGTTTGGGCCTTAAAGGGAAGGGTTTGGGTCCTAAAGAGAGGGGTTTGGGGCGTAAAGGGAAGAAGGGGCCTAAATAGGAGGCATGAGGCTCTAAAACTGATGGTGGAGGCCCTCTGAAGGAAGTTTTGGACCCCAAAATGAGGTATAGGAGACTGGAAATAATACTGATCTAAAAAATTATAGTATTTGGGCCATAAAAAGCAGGGTCTGGATCCAAACTTGAGGTTTTGATAGTAAAACAGATGCTTTGATCTTAAAACTGATGCATTGTGCTCTAAAAAGCAGTTTCGGGTTCGGATCCTTAGAGGAAGCTTTGGGCTATTACAGTGGGGATGTGAACACTTAAATGTGGCTTTGGGTTCCAAAATGAAGGCTAATGGTGCTCCAGCTGCACCATTAGGAGTGTTTAGGGGCACTGGGCGCACTGGGGTCCCCCTCACTCATCCTTTTCCTGTACCAGTCACACCAGTAGGTGGGTCTTGGGGCTCCTGGGGGGCACAGTGGACACCCTTATCCTTCAATTTGGGGGTATGCCCTGCTGCCATCCCCTTGCCACGTCACCCCAATGCAGACTGCCAGACTTTGGATGGTGAAACTGGGAGCCGTGGACCCTTAAGATGGGGCCTGGACGCTAAAAGAAGGTTTGGGGTCCTAAAAATGAGGGTCTGGGCCCTTAAAATGTGGCTGTGGGTGCTCAGACGGACACTCTGAAATCCCAAACCAAAAACTGGGACTGTGGACCCCACCGTGGTGCTTTGGGGTCCTGAAATGAGGATTTGGGTCCTACAACGAGCCCTTGCTCTCTCAGAGGTCTCATTATACCCTACAAATGAGGCCATGCCTGCTTCAAAGAGGGATAGGGGCTTACTGTGGAGATTCAGTCCCCCAAAATGAGACTCTGCATCCTAAAGAGAGGGGCTTGGGCCCTGAAGAGAAGGGCTTCGGCCCTAAAGAAAGGGGCTTGGGCCCTGAATAATAGTTTTTTTTTTGCCCTAAAGAGAATGGTTTGGGCCCTGAAGAGAAGGGCTTGGGACCTAAAGGGAAGGGTTTGTGCCCAAAAGAGAAGAGCTTGGGCGCTCAAGAATAGTTTGGTGGGTTTTTTTGCCCTGAAGAGAAGGGCTGTGGTGGTTCCACTCGAGTGGGCAGCCAAGCTCCACCACAACCACTCTCTCACTCCCCATCCTCAAAGAGGAACGGGCAGAAAATATGATGAAAAGGGCTCAAAGTTGAGATAAGGACAATGCGATCACCAGGTAATTATCGTGACGGGCAAAACAGGCTCGGCATAGAGAGACAGTAAGATTTATTGCTTATTACTAACAAGCTAGAGAAGTGAGAAACAAAGGAAAGAAACCAAAAGCACCTTCCCCCCATCCACCCTCTTCCACCTCTCCCCCTGAGCGGTGCAGGGGCACAGGGGAGTGGGCATTATGGTCTGTCTGCAGCGCTTCTTCTCTGCCGCTCCTTCTCGGTCACTCTCGTCCCCTGTGCTGTGGGGTCCTCCCACGGGATACAGTCCTTGATGAACTGATCAACTGCCGTCTTCAGAGGCTTCTTCAATCTCCCCTCAGCAGCTGCAGTTCAGGAACTTGGCACCAGAGAGCTTATGAAAATGCACAATGCCCTAACAAGACAAGCCTCTGCATAACTTACCCTAATTCTCCTGCTCTTGTGTGGTTGATTAGAGAGAATCTACAGGCCTGTCAGTTTGACCTCAGTGCCAGGAAAGCTCATGGAGCAGATCCTCCTGAGAGTCATCATGCAGCAATTGCAGGGGAAGCAGGCGATCAGGCCCAGTCAGCATGGCTTTATGAAAGGCAGGTCATGCCTGACGAACCTGATCTCCTTCTATGACAGAGTGACGCGCTGGGTGGATGAGGGAAAGGCTGTGGATGTGGTCTACCTTGACTTCAGCAAGGCTTTTGACACCGTCTCCCACAGCATTCTCCTCAAGAAACTGGCTGCTCTTGGCTTGGACTGGCGCACGCTTCGCTGGGTTAGAAACTGGCTGGATAGCCGGGCCCAAAGAGTCGTGGTGAATGGAGCCAAGTCCAGTTGGAGGCCAGTCACTAGTGGCGTCCCCCAGGGCTCGGTGCTGGGGCCGGTCCTCTTTAATATCTTCATCGATGATCTGGACGAGGGCATCGAGTGCACCCTCAGTAAGTTCGCAGATGACACCAAGTTAGGTGCGTGTGTCGATCTGCTCGAGGGTAGGAAAGCTCTGCAGGAGGATCTGGATAGGCTGCACCGATGGGCTGAGGTCAACTGCATGAAGTTCAACAAGGCCAAGTGCCGGGTCCTGCACCTGGGGCGCAATAACCCCAAGCAGAGCTACAGACTGGGAGAGGAATGGTTGGAGAGCTGCCAGGCAGAGAAGGACCTGGGAGTGATGGTGGATAGTCAGCTGAATATGAGCCAGCAGTGTGCTCAGGTGGCCAAGAAGGCCAACGGCATCCTGGCTTGTATCAGGAACAGCGTGACCAGCAGGGCGAGGGAGGTGATCGTCCCCCTGTACTCAGCTCTGGTGAGGCCGCACCTCGAGTACTGTGTTCAGTTTTGGGCCCCTCGCTACAAGAAGGACATCGAGGTGCTTGAGCGGGTGCAGAGAAGGGCGACGAAGCTGGTGAGGGGCCTGGAGAACAAGTCCTACGAGGAGCGGCTGAGGGAGCTGGGCTTGTTCAGCCTGGAGAAGAGGAGGCTCAGGGGTGACCTTATCGCTCTTTTTAGGTACCTCAAGGGAGGCTGTAGCGAGGTGGGGGTTGGCCTGTTCTCCCACGTGCCTGGTGACAGGACGAGGGGGAATGGGCTTAAGTTGAGCCAGGGGAGTTTTAGGTTAGATGTTAGGAAGAACTTCTTCACTGAAAGGGTTGTTAGACATTGGAACAGGCTGCCCAGGGAAGTGGTGGAGTCACCATCCCTGGAAGTCTTCAAAAGACGTTTAGATGTAGAGCTTAGGGATATGGTTTAGTGGAGGGCTGTTAGCGTTAGGTTGGAGGTTGGACTCGATGACCTTGAGGTCTCTTCCAACCTAGAAATTCTGTGATTCTGTGATTCTGTGATTCTGTAATCTGTCACTATAGTCTAACCGAGAAGATTTCCAAAATAAAGAACAAGAAGTTTTCTTCTGTTCTCCTTTCTCATTTTCAGCCATGCCCCACCTCAGTGGAAAATCTCCAGTGAGAAGTATAGGAAAGGACAGACAGGAAGGCAGGTAAGGAGCTGGCTGCAGAGGCATCAGGCAATAACAATAAGAACAGCAATAACAATAAGATAATTACCAGCAATAATTATGATATTGTATTAGAATATAATATGTATTATGATAGATAATAACTACCAGCAATAACAATAAGAACAAAAATAATAACAATAAAAAAGTATAATAATAAATAATAAAAGAAATAATAAAAGATAAACCAAGCAAAGGACAGCAATCAGATACTAAGATTTGTCACAGACACTTGTCAAGAGAGGTAGGATGTTTATTGCCCTTGAGAAATATCCACGAAATCACTTTCTTTATGCCGTTCTTGATTTACTTATTTCTCATGCTGTAGAGGAGAGGGTTCATTACTGGAGGCACCACCGAGTATATAAATGACACCATCACAATTAGAGCTGGGGAGGAGAGGGAGGAAGGCTTCAGGCAGGCAAACATGGCAGTGCTCAGAAACAGGGAGACAATGACCAGGTGAGGGAGGCACGTGGAAAAGGCTTTGTGCCGGCCCTGCTCAGAGGGGATCCTCAGCACAGCCCTGAAGATCTGCACATAGGACAGCACAATGAAAATAAAATACATGGAGACTATGCAGACGCTAGCCACAAGAAGCCCAGCTTCCCTGAGGTATGAGCCAGAGCAGGAGAGCTTGAGGATCTGGGGGATTTCACAGAAGAATTGATTTACAGCATTACCTTGGCAGAAAGGAAGAGAAAACGTGTTGGCAGTGTGCAGGAGAGCGTGGAGAACCCCACTGCCCCAGGCAGCTGCTGCCATGGTGGCACAGGCTCTGCTGCCCAGGAGGGTCCCGTAGTGCAGGGGCTGGCAAATGGCCACGTAGCGGTCGTAGGCCATGATGGTGAGGACAGAATACTCTGCTGTCATCAAGAACAGAAACAGAAAAACCTGGGCTGCACATCCTGCATAGGAGATGACCCTGGTGTCCCACAGGGAATTGGCCATGGATTTGGGAACAGTGGTGGAGATGGATCCCAGGTTGAGGAGGGTGAGGTTGAGGAGGAAGAAGTACATGGGGGTGTGGAGGCGGTGGTCACAGGCTACGGCGGTGAGGATGAGGCCGTTGCCCAGGAGGGCAGCCAGGTAGATGCCCAGGAAGAGCGCGAAGTGCAGGAGCTGCAGCTCCCGCGTGTCTGCGAATGCCAGCAGGAGGAACTCGGTGATGTAGCTGCTGTTGGACATCTTCTCTCCCTACTCTCAAGAAAATATTTGGTTAGAAAGAACTGTTGAAAGAGAAGACATAGGCAAGTTAGGGCAGACTTCTCTGCGCTAATTCTATGCAATGTCCCATATAAATTTTCCACAAGGGCTTCTCTTTGTCCCTGGGACCTTCCTTCAGCTCTATTTTGACAGCTCAGGTTTGTTCTGTTCCATATGTCATGAGCAGCAGGGGCTCTGCCCATGGACTCCAGCCAAGTCAATCCTACTTCACTTCAGTGGTGCCAAACAGCCCAGATTTTTCCTTAGGATTTCCCTTCATTGGCTGCCTTTAGATAAGTGAAAAGGATTTGCTTCAGTGACCTTGTGAGAATTGTCCCTATTTAGTGCAGTGAGGTGGGGTCAGCACGCAGCCAGCTGCCTTGGAGAGGGCAGAGTCTTGGGAGGGACACAGCTCCTCCAACTCTGCCCTTCTGAACAGTCTTCATCTGTCACATACAGCCGAAACAGATTCTTTCTCACTTGATTTTTTACATTCGCATTACATCCGCAGCCGTGACAATAGCAGTGTCTATGTGAGGGAGAATGGAACCTTGTATTCACACCCTCCCATGTTGAAGTAACACCCAGCACTGGGAGGGACAGTTCACTACCTTCAAAACCTGGCCTCCAGAGGATGAGCTGGAGAAGGTTTTTATTAGCCACTTATTTCAAATTCATATCCTTACAGCTGCTAAGGTCTCTTCCTATGATGGGACAGAAAAGCTCTGGTTTTGCAAAGCTTTCTTGCAAACGTTTCTCTCTTTTGCAGCGCAGCTGAACAGAGTGATGCTGAGTGGTGGCATTGTTCTCTGCTGCCTGAAACTGTCCCTGCTGCCAGCTGCTTCTCTGTCCCCATGTCTCCTCCCTGACCAGGCTCACAGAATCCATCCCACCCACTAAGCACTGCCTTAAAGACATCTTCTGGCATCAGAACACTGTGCAAAACACATTTCTTTGTGTGAAGAGACTAAGGAGATGCTCAGAAACATGCTAGCAAGAACTGGAGCCTCAGTGTCTTCTCCAGAATGGAGAAAGAAATTCCATCTCCCACTGCCCACGCAGCCATCTGAAAGGAGAAAATCCAAAGCAGACTCCTACATTTTCTGGTACACCCAGTTTTACATTCTTTTGCAGGATAATGTTCCTGCAGCAGGGAAGCCCCGCTCTGGAGCACATCCTCCTCCACACTGCAGAAACCACAAAAGACACCCTGACAGGTTCTGCCCATGGAGAGATGTGACCAGTCTAGGAGACACTTCAAGGAACTGCATTGTCCTGTGGCAAAAGATTTACAGCATAAAGGTCTGTGAAGATTCCTCCTGTGATGAGCTCATCTCTGCTCTCACCATCCCAACTGCCTTTATTCCCCTTCTGCCTTGCTCATCTTCCCTCTGTGCCTGCAGGCAGTGCCACCAGCCCTGCTGTGCCGCGCAGAGGAGCTGCTCCTGGGCAGAGCTGTCTCTCTGCGGTGCTGCCCACTTGCCAGGAGCTCCCTTGGTCCCAGGAGCCTGACTAAGTTCAGCAGCAGAGGCCAAACCCGAAGCATGATTTTGCTGCTCCTCAGGCTCCCTGGAGATGTTCCATAGACCGCAACCCTCTGGCTTCTTCCTTTCAGCCAGTTCACAGTCCACCTCACTACCCAATCGTCCAGACCACACTTGTTCAGTTTAGCTGTGAGGATGCTGTGGGAGACAGTGTCAAACACTACTGAAATCAAGATATCCACTGCCTTTCCATCATCTATCCACCTGGTTATATCCTCATGAAAGGCTATCAGGTTGGTTAAGCATGCCTTCCCCTTGGTGAAGCCATGCTGACCACCTCTAATGACTCTTTTCCTTGATGTGTCCAGAGACAGCAAGTGGTGCCCTCACTGGTGTACTTGCCGCAGCATGGACTTGTCCATGGCCAGAATCCCTTCAGGGTGAGCCTGCTTTACCATGGCCTTATTCCGTGGCCATCAGAAGCCTTCCTGCTTCAGCACGGACTAATCCACACCACACACTCTTCTGTGTTTTCTGGCACAGCATTATTAACTGCCTTAGAGGCTTCCAGATGTACCTGCCCCAGTGTGGACATATCCTCTGGCCAGCGTGCCTTCAGGGAAGTACCTTCTGCACTGTGGACATCTCCATAGCCACAGACCCTTTGGGGTAGACATGGCCCCACGTGGACTTATGCACAGGCCACAGTCCCTCTGACTCAAGTACCCATGCAAGTTCAAGCCTGTCCATTACAGAAGCACAAGAGCAGCAATGCCCTGGCCATCTGACAGCCCAGGTACGTGGCTATTGCTGCTATCAGAACATTCCTGGGCACAGCAGAGTCAAATGATATGGCAAACAACAAAAGCAAAATATAGTCACGAACAAATATAGGGCAAGCAAGCCCTGTGGCAAGAAAAGGAGCCTGCCAATTCATAGCTAAAGAGCTACAGCAGCTGTTAATTCAGTTTAGCAGACTCTGATCAAATCTGTTGTCATCTCAAAACCATGGAGCTGCACGCTGGGCACCAAAAGGGACTGCTCTGGATTAACCCCCATAGGCAGCTAAGCACCACAGAGAGGTTGTGGAGTCTCCTTCTGTGGGGATATTCAAAACCCATGTGGATGCCATCCTGGACAAGGTGCTCTAGGTGATCCTGCATGGCAGGGGGGTTGGACTGGGTGATCTTCGGAGGTCCCTTCCAACCTCAGCCGTTCTGTGATTCTGTGACCACACGGCTGTCAGTGGCTCCCCCCAGCAGGATGGGGGATAGAAGCAGAAAAGTGAGCTGAGTCTAAGGGAGCTGAACAGGTAAAGCAAAAACTGCATGCAAGTGAAGGAACAGGCCTCTGCAATCACACCTCTTTAAGCTGGAGGATAATTGCACTCAGGTGTTACCCTGATAAGACACTGGATACAACAGAGAGCAGAGAATCGAGGGTTGAAGTGCAGTTTAACAGGATCATCACCTTTTCTTAGGGTACCCAAGGAGGGTCTCAGCTCTTCTAGCAGGGATGCAGAGGGCTCATTCCAGCTGCCCTCATGCAGACATCCAGCAGCATTTATATGTCCTTAGCATTGCGGTGTCCTTCCCCTTTCGTATCCTGCCGGAGAGCAACCTGCAGCCCAGGAAGACACTCCAAAGATACAGCTGGATGTCCCAAAGCTGCGTGTCCTGATATCCCAGCTCCTCTCGCTGCAGTGTCTAGAGGAGTCACATCGTCTCCCTGCCCATGCTCACAGCCCCTGGGGCACAGCAGGGACCCTGCTCTGCGCCACAGCCCTGGGCTCTCCTGCCCTGCCACAAGTCTGTGCTCGGCCCCGTGCCACACCTGAGGTGCTGCAGCCCAAATGTGCACAGCCAGGACGAGCTGGAGCCTCATGGCTTGTCCCAGAACAGTGATGATTTTGGGTGAAGGGACATCGGAATTTGGATTAAGGGGTGTGATCACACATCTTGGCCACCTGCGGTGCTGAAGTGGAGGGATGCAGGCTCTGCCAGAGAGAGTGTCAGGGAAGATGAGAAGGTGAAGGTGAAGCTCAGATGCATGGAGCTGCTTTATGCAATTGACAACAGATTGGGTTAGCTTTTGTGATTGAGGAGGAGAGGGGCTCCCTTCCAACCAGATCCTTTCTATGATTCTATGACCCATCGTGTCAATGAACACGCTGGCCCCAACTATCCCATCCTCATCTACTCCCCATGTAACAACCTCTGCAACCAAGTAAAGGGACAGGTGAAAGTTCCTCCCTCTCTTGTGAGAGGTGCTGAGGCACCCATCTCCCAGCCTGATCCATTCCCAAGAGAGATGTGTTGCCTACCAGGGGCTCGTATTAGGAACGATGCAATGAGTCTACCAAGCCTTGTTCTTCGCTCAGACTACTATCCACTGCTGCTCTGCTGGGACTCTCCCTCCACCTCTGCACACAGGCAGAGGAAGCCCCAGAAAAGGGCTTACAAGGGGAATGTCAGACCAACAAGTCACTGAAGGGTCCTTTATTTTGTTTAAATTCACCAAGACTCCTCATGGACGGAGTCTTTGGACTCCTCTAGACAGCCATGCACTGAATGAGAAACGGGATGAAGAATCAGAGACTCACAGAATGTTTTGGGTTGGAAGGGACCTCTAAAGAGCATCTAGTTCTCAACCTCCCTGTCATGGGTAGGGACACCTTCCACTGGACCATGTGGCACAAAGTCCCATCCAGCCTGATGATCTCAACATTTCCAGGGAAGATGCATCCACAACTTGCTAAGAGGCAAAATCCTAATGACATTTTAGTGGACAGTGTCAGGAGAATGAAACCACAGATAAAATAAACACTGAAACCAAAGCAAAATAAAGACAGAAATGACAATACCCAGAAATACATTAGAATAGGAGCTGTGCCTTTAATGAGCCACGTTATGTGTCTAATGCAGAAGTTGGGAAGTTCATTCCTTCTGAAAAAAATTATTTCATCAGTTTCCTGAGGGCATCCTTAATCTCCTGGTTCCTCATGCTGTAGATGAGAGGGTTCATTGCTGGAGGCACCAATGAGTACAGAACTGCCATCACCAGGTCCAAGGATGGGGAGGAGATGGAGGGGGGCTTCAGGTAGGCAAAAATCCCAGTACTAATAAATAGGGAGACCACAGCCAGGTGAGGGAGGCATGTGGAAAAGGCTTTATGCTGACCCTGCTCAGAGGGCATCTTCAGCACAACCTTGAACATCTGCACATACGACAGCATAATGAAAACAAAACAACCAAAGGCTAAACAGACAATGACCACAAGAAGCCCAGCTTCCCTCATGTAGGAGTCTGAGCAGGAGAGCTTGAGGATCTGGGGGATTTCACAGAAGAACTGGTCCACAGCATTACCATAACAGAGAGGAAGAGAAAATGTGTTGGCAGTGTGCAGGAGAGCATAGAGGAAACCACTGCCCCAGGCAGCTGCTGCCATGGTGGCACAGGCCCTGCTGCCCAGGAGGGTCCCGTAGTGCAGGGGCTTGCAAATGGCCACGTAGCGGTCATAGGCCATGATGGTGAGGACAGAATACTCTGCACCAAAAAAGAATAATAAAAAGAAGACCTGGGCAGTACATCCTGCATAGGCAATGGCCCTGGTGTCCCTCAGGGAATTGGCCATGGATTTGGGAAGAGTGGTGGAGATGCAGCCCAGGTCAAGGAGGGCGAGGTTGAGGAGGAAGAAGTACATGGGGGTGTGGAGGCGGTGGTCGCAGGCTATAGCGATGAGGATGAGGCCGTTGCCCAGGAGGGCAGCCAGGTAGATGCCCAGGAAGAGCGCGAAGTGCAGGAGCTGCAGCTCCCGCGTGTCTGCGAATGCCAGCAGGAGGAATTCAGTGATGGAGCTGCTGTTGGACATCTGCTGTCTCTGGGCATGGGGGACCTTTACAAGGAGGAAAAAGCAATAACCAGTTAGGAGAGGTTCCTCTGAAAAAATCCTATGCCATTTCTCACAGAAGTCTCCCAAAGTACCTCTCTCCTTTCAAAGACCTTCTTGTGGCTCCCTTAATTAACTGTAGCATGTGCTGGCTGAGGTGGGCGGAGGGAGCAGGGATTCATCTGTGGGTCAGTCCTGTACAGCAGTAGGTTTATGGGAACATGGGGTGATCTCAAATTAAATCCACTCACAATATCAAAGAGCTTCTCAGTGTTCTTATTCCCAAATCACCCAACAGCAGGGCAGAGCAGAACCTGAGATGAACCTGGGTACTGCTGATAGCAGAGGATTCCCGGTTCAAAGCACACACCTCCAAACCCCTCACCCTGTCTTCGTACTCCACTTCCAACCACCACGAACAACAAGGGCTTATTTCAGTTCCCTTCATGCATCTCCCCAACAGCATTTCTGTGGCCTTGGCACCTCCACTGATTCTTCGAGGCTTCCAGCATCACAATCACTCTAATGGAGAACTGTGTCCATTTGGGACGGATAGGATAGGGTAGGATAGGATAGGATAGGATAGGGCAGGATAGAAGAATCAAATCGAATCAAATCAAATAGAATAGTTCAATTGGTAGGGATCTTCTAGTCCAACTGCCTGACCTCTTCAAGGACCTTTTCAATCAGAAGTTAAAGCCATTTATTGAGGACCCTTCCAGCCCTTTTACCAGCATTGTTGCCCTCCTCCAGACTCTTCCAAGGACTTTTTTTGTACAGTGGAGACAAGGACTACACATAAAATTCAAGGTGAGGCTGCTCTAATGCTAAAGGTAGTGGGACAATCACCTCAACTGAGCGGCTCTGCTGTGTTTAATGCATCCTAAAATGCATTTTGTGCTCTTCACCGTGAGGGTACATTTCTGACTCACAGCCTGCTGTGAGCCTGCTGTCAACCAGCACTCCCAGATCCCTTGCTGCTGAGCTGCTCCCAAGAAAACTGAAAGCACGGAGTCTGTCTTTATCAGGTAGCCCCTGAACAGCTGTGTGCACCAGAAATGTCACTGCAGCAAATTACAAACGCAAGCAGACTGCTGACCAGACTCTAGGCAGCAGCATGACCCTGCCCTGCCCTGCCAGGGGGCCTCCTTCCACCCGCAGCTTCTCCCTGCAGCGCCCTGGGGACCATACTCTGCACCATAGCCCTGAGCACCCCTGCCTGCACCCCCAGCTGCACAGCACTTCACACTTTTCCACTTAGAGCCTCTGGGCTGGGAGTCCTCAAGAAAGGTCCCAAAATCTGTGGGCTATGCTGCCCTTTGGAGATCCTTCCAGGAACTGCAGCAGCATTGCCCTGCAGCCAGAGACTTACCATTTCAAGAGCTGCGATGTTTTTCCTCCAGTAAGCTCTCTTCATCCTCCCGAGTGCCTTTAACCTTTCTCTGCCTCCCTCCCCTTCCCTTATCCCCTTGGGACCCCCAGCCCTGCTGCACCATGCTGAGGAACTGCTCCTGGGTACAGCTGTGACTCAGCAGAGCTGCTTGCTTGCAGACAGATCCCTCCATCTCAGGAGCCCAGCCTAGCTCAGCAGCAGAGGCTAAGCCCAATGCATGACTTTTGCTGGCCCCTCGGGCTCCCTGGAGATGTCCCTGGGGCTCCAGGGATGACAGCTCCTGAAAAGCAGCAGGGTCACCCCTGGGGAACATGATTTGAAGCATGCTGAAGTAATCACCAACTGCCCTGCCCTAAACAAAGGACAGAGACTGGTTCCAGCAGCATGATTTGTGCTACCAGAGCACGAGATGTCCTGGTTCACCTCTGAACACCCATAATAAAAGAATAGAGAAACAAAGGGAGGCTTCTCTGGTTTCCCTTGGTCAGGGCAGTGATTCAACTGAGGGAATGCAGGCATCTTCATTGAGCAACCTGACCTAGTAGCAAGTATCCTTGCCTATGGCTGGTATGTCAGAGCTAGATGATCCTTAAGGTCCCCTTCAACCAAAATCATTCTATGATTCTAGGATCTCATCCCAAATTGGAAGCCCTCAGGCTGAAGCAGGATTCAGCTCCCCCATGCATCCTACACACCCTACATCTGGGATTGCTCTTGGTTCAGCTCAGGTAGACACAAAGTAATTGCTAGTGTGGGCTCTGAGCCCCTGGGCTTTGTTCAACCTGGGGGACAGCTGGTCCCACACAGACGTTTGGTGATGGCTCAGGTGCCAGGGGAGGTCAAAGACGTGTGCCAGTGTTTGCAGGCTCTGATGGAGAACTTTTCTGAGCATCAGCTGAGGGCCAGACAGGGAAGGGGGATGTCCTTGGCTGCCCACAGGGACACCAGACTTGTATATGTAGGACACCTCCGGATGTGCCTTTATCCAATATCTCCTCAAAGCATGCAGAGCTGTTGAGCTGACCAAATGCAGGAGAGGTCCAGAAAGACTGCTCAATTCCCTTCCTGCTCTCCAGCCTTGGACACAGCAGGGTTTGCTCTCTTTGCGGTGCTCTCCTTTGCTCTTTATGCTGTGATTTGCCAAACACTCAGCATGTCTAAGCTCACAAGCAAACCTTTTGCACGCATGTGATCCTGGGCCGTTGTAAACCATGTTTCCTTGTCACAAGTCTGTACTTGGACCCAGAGCCACAGCTGAGGTGCCCGGGGCTGTGCCCAGCACATTTCTGAAGGGACTCTTCTAGTTAACAGAAGGTGCCTCCTGTTTGAGTTTTTCCTTTCCTTGATCTGGGCTTCAAGTTTACTCTGTTTCATCTGGGTGGCGATGTAAAAACATCTCTCCCAATTAGGGAATGGGCTCAGATACACAAACTGTTACTCTGAGCTTTACCAGGCAAGTGCCTGCACCACATGCCAACCTCCAGACAGCACCAGCATCACCTTTCCAAGCTCATCAGAGTTTGTGCATCTGCCCTTTAGCTCCTGCTCATATGAAGAGGTTGCTCCATGAGATGATTGAAATGCTGATGATGAGCTCAATAGGACCGGGTCTGTGAGCATGGACAGGGTGTAGATGTGGGGATCACAGAATCATTTAGGTTGGAAGAGACCTCCAAGATCAGTCCAACCTCTGCCCTAATACTAGCAAGTCCTCCACTAAACCATAGCACTAAGCTCTACACCTAAATGTTTTCTAAAGACCTCCAGGGATGGTGACTCAACCACTTCCCTGGGCAGTCCATTCCAATGCCTAACAACCCTTTAAATAAAGAAGTTTTTACTAATATCCAGCCTAAAACACCCCTAGATGACAGCAGAGATAGACGGGGGGTTCCTGGCAGTGCAGATAGTGGTGCTGGAAAATGATCTGGCTCTCCCATTGAGCGTCCTGACCTTTAGGGCAACCACCCTCTGGTGTCCTTAGAGGCACAGTGCTGCTGCTCAGAAGGGCACAGCTCTCCCATAGAACCCCTGAGCTATCAGAGAGCAATTTTGAGAAACTGCAGAGAAGCTAAGGTCATGAGCATGCTTCTGGGCAGCTTCAGATGTATGCCGCTGACGCGAATCCTCTTGTCCTTGGCTGTCACAAAGGGATGAGACTTTCCCTGGGTGTAGCACCCGCACAGTCCTTGGTCTGCTCACTGGAGTCAGGAGCCAAGTCCTTCCCCAGCAGGGCAGGTCCATCCTCCTATGAACAGGGTGCTGCAGAGCTGAGGGCTGCTTGCAGTTCCAGCTCACCCTTGTCCTGAGGGGATCTTTCAAGAGGATGAAGAAGGCAGGGACTACATTCTCTGGAGGGAGCTTTTCAGAAGCTGTGCTTTCAATTTCCTAATTGCTGAAGGGAAAAAAAAAAGAGAAACGAGAAATTATTTGCACAAGAGACAGACTGCAGACAACTCCAGCTTCCTCTTTCCATCCTTGTCAGATTAGGTCTGGCCTCCCCCTGATAAGCTGCAACCACAGAGATGCCCTCGGACAGTGCCAGACAACCAAGAGGTGCCCATAGGGCAGAGCTGAGTGCAGCATGTGGGGAGGGGGGGGGGGAAGAGTCTGTGAACACTGGCACCAAAGAGATGGGGGGCAGAGAAACATCTCCCAGGGACAGCTCCATACAGCAGAGAGGTGGTTAGAAGGAGAGGAAACTCCTAAGAGCAGCATTGTGCCTTGGGGACTGGAGCACCACTGTGTCCTCTCCAGCATGGATGCCTTCCACTGAACAAGACCCCCTTGCCTCTCCTCTCCCTCTCAGCAGGGTCTTCTGCCCTCATGGCCACGATGTTGACCTTGCAGCTGGGAATGCATAAAGTCTGAAGAGGGTTCAGAGGAGGTCTACCAAGACAGGGGTAGGCATCATGTGTGGAGGCCAAGAGGCCTGGGCTTCCTAGGCCTGGCGAAGCACAGGCTTGGCACAGTGTAGTAGTAGCTCCAGACAGCTTGAAAGTTGCTTTCAGAAATGATGGCACATTTTCGATAGGGGCATGAGAAAGGAAACCAACCATAAACTGCCATTTGGGAGGTCCTGGTCATGAGGAGAAAGAAATATCACTCCAAGGGTACTGCTGTGGTCACTCAGAGGGAGTCTGGATCAGCCCATGGCTTTGTGTTGCAAGAAATAGCCAGTGAGGACAAGCAGATGCCAGTAGAGGTAGGGAGATACTGTGGTGATGAAGTAGGTTGGGTGTCTACAGACTGCAAGGAAAATGGCACCGGCATGGGGCAGGGTAGGACAGACAACGGCCAAGGGCACTGGCAAGGCTGGAAGGCCCTGACAGAGCCAAGGTCTTTGTCCCCTTGGCTGTAGCTGTTGTCTGTCACTGAGGCCTATGAGAAGGCACGTTGTCCCCTTGGCCCTGGAACCTTGGGGCCTTCTTGTACCCCCCGGTGGTGTTGTACTGTTGTCCTTCACTCCGCATCACACACCCCACATCCCACTGTCTCTTGAAGAGTCCTGAGTCATGTGTGGGACAGGAGCTCCCTTCCCAGAGCCCGGGCATCAGGCCTTGGCATCTGGTTGGATAAGGGCTTTACTCAGCATCAGAGCCACCTACATGTTGCCTTTGCCTGACTGGCATCACTGCCTCCAATTTCTGCTCTAACAAGTCCATGGGGAGGTTGTGTTGCTAATGGCCCTCAGTGAGACCCATTAGCACTCCAAGAAACTTTACTGTTTCTTCTGGCTTTACCTTCTTGTTCAGCCTGTGCTATCTCCTCTCAGCATCAGAGGTCCATGGACTCAGCACCAAATACACCCTGGGGCTTGTTACAATACAGAGAGCCCTCATGTGCCTTGTTTCTTCCCATCATTTTCTTCAAGGATGCAGGGCTTGTACATCTAACTGGAGAGATTTCAGAAGGGTAGTTAAAGAGGCAGATTTCAATGAACAATTGAGAATAAGGGCATTTCCTTTAACTAATTTATTTATTTATTCAGTTTACTGACATTTCTAACTGATATTGATGCACAGGATCTCCTAAGGAGTTGTGGTCAGCTTGGAAAAGTAGTCCCTTGAGGCCAGACACTCTGTGGGCATCCTTGCTCCTCACCTCCCCAAGCGCTCCATTTCTCTCAGGAGCCGCCTGGGACTTGCAGCACTTCTCCTCCCATCAGACTTCTCCACTCAGGCCTGCAGCTGCATGTGACAGCTCCTTTGCACCAATTGCTGTCTCTTTTCCCCAGAGAACTGCCTGCACACAGGCACAGAAGGGATTCTCTCCATTGCAAACAAACAAAAGTTAAGCGCTGTACAATTCAATAAACTTTAAAACATTCTCCTCAACTGCATGCCAGGTGCAAACTGCATCTAACGAGGTTCACCTGGCACAAGGGACAGCTGTACAAGAAACGTTTTACACAGAGAGATAAGCAAGGATAGAGATAAACACAATTAAGGCGTTCACTACAGAGTTCATTAGACTTCTAAAGGATGGCGATAGTTTTTATCTCCCTAAGCTTTTATCAGATAGCTGGGAGGTGTCTGAATGAACAAAAAGCAAAGAGAGGGAGATTCTGGAGAGCGATGGAAAGAACACACGTCCAAGGAGTCTGCTGAAAAGACACCTTCAGACATAACCGCTTAATCATTTTATTTAATCATTTAATATTTTGAACTACATGATCTTTAAGGTCCCTTCCAAGCCCAGCCATTCTATGATACCCAGGAGAGGTGGGAACACCAGAATGATGAGGGTGACTGGACACACAGCATAACAGACAATATTGGTAGTGCAAAGAGAAGGAAAAATCAATATTTCCTGTACAATAAGTGCACTTCTTGGTGATTTCCATTCCGGCATGGTAAGAACATATTGCCGTTCCATAAGCAGAACTCACGTGTTTCAGGTAATGAAAATGTGCTCATATATACATGCATTTATATATATGTGTGTCCTGGTTTCAGCTATTATCATTATTATTCTTATTTTCCTTTCTTTTCTGTCCTAATAAACTGTATTTATCTCAACCCACAAGCTTTCACTACTCTTTTTTTTAATTTTATTTTTCATTCTCTCCCCATCCCAAAAGGGAGAGAGGGGGGAAGGAAGAGGTGCGAGGATTGTGTGTTGCTTGTCCCTGTGTCCCTGTGACCCACATCTTACCCCAATTCTGAACATCACTTTCATATTCAAAAGAAAAAAAGTGGACTAGAAATCCACCCCAGGTCCCATACCCACCCTTGAAGATCCAGGATATTAAAGTGAAAGAAAGCAAATGCACAACTTAAAAAAAAAAAAAAAAAAAAAAAAAAAAAAAAAAAAAGTAAAACCTGAAATTTTAATGAATAAAAGGTCTTTGGTTTAGATCTTAGTCTTTGTGGTTTGGTTTGGTTTTCCTTTTCATTGACATTTTCTAAATGTTTCTGTTATTATTAGGTTTATCAGGTTAAAAATAAGGTTAATAATAAGGTTAGATTAACCTTCCCTGCCCAGGAATGTCCATGACGCCTCTCAGTCTTTGCACAAAGCCAGCCACACTGAGGTATCGACCTCTCTGCATTGATGGAGGAAAGCAAGACAAGCTTCCATGCAACCTTCTGCTTTCCAGCTGAAGAGTCCTTTAAATGTGGAGACAGAGAAACCATGCTCAGCTGTCCTTTACCACCAGGATAGTGCATGCATTTAGCTTCAGGTACAAAAGAAAGAGAAAAATGGCATCATCTAATAGAGGAGCAGAATGCAGAGAAAAAGAATTAAAACCCCAGAAAAGCCCCAAAAAGCTCCCTGCCCTCTGCCCAGCTGCACTGGTCTTACCTTGCTGGGCAGCTGACCTCCACCACAACTGTTCTCTCTCTTCCCATCCTCGGGAGAGGAAGGGAAGAAGAAAAGGAAAGAAACAACTCACGGGCTGAGATAAGGATAATTTAATTAGAGGAAAAATAGTTATTAAGGGAAAATTGTTACTAATTACATCATTTAAATAAAGGGAAGGAAAAAAAAAAAGCAAAGGCCATGTGGAAGTGCAGAGGAAAGAAATTTCTCTTATTACTAAGAGCAGAAAGGGCAGGTGAGTGCTGAGCTGCTGGTTTATTTTTTTATTTTTTTTTTTTATTTTTTTGTGCTCTCATGGATGCACAGACAACATCGCTTATTGGCTCGGCTCTGCCCAGCAGTGGGGCCCTAATGTAACATGGGGCAGTTTCTGCATTCTTGTCACAGAAGCCACCCCTATGGCCCCCTGCTACCAAAACCTTGCGACGTAAACCCACTACACAGATCACCCAGGGGCTCTGAACCTGTCCCCCTCCATCCACAGAGAGCCCCAGAAGAAGCAGGAGGCCTCTTCAGGGAGCAGCTCCTGCTGACCGCAGCTTCGGAAGAGGCCTCCAGCCTCCTGGCCCTGAAGAGCCCCTTTCGGTACGGTGCTGCTAGCAAAGAGGCCAGCTGTGACACACTGGTTCACCTTGATGCCTCCTGTCTACAGCCCCAGGAATGCCACGGAACAGACAACAGGACTGTCACAAGGCACACGGGACCTTAAGGCTGACACAAACGCAAGGGCTACATGGAAGAGAAAGGAGACCAGAGCTGAAAAAACCACGTTCTCCTATTCATGGCTGTATCCCCGCAAGCTCCAGAAAAGGAAGGAAGAGATGGGAATTGATGAAAAGTACTTTACTGCAGGCTTCTGTATTTTGTTTATACAGAGAGGGATGCTAACAACATCAGTACCTGAGCTCTTGGAGGGAGACAAAGCCAGGGAGATATGAAAGAAGAAGTTGAATAAATTACAGTATTTTTCACATACAGTATTATCATAATTACGAGAATACATCAATCAATCAAACAAAAAACAAACAATCAAACAAACAAAACAAAACCGGCTTTGCTTCTTTGTGGTACAGTGGGAAACCTACAAGTCTGATGGCTACGTTATTGATGATGGGATAACACATATCCCAATACCTCCCTGAGAGCATCCTTGATCTCCTGGTTCCTCATGCTGTAGATGAGGGGGTTCAGTGCTGGAGGCACCACCGAGTACAGAACTGCCATCACCAGGTCCAGGGATGGGGTCACGAGTCAGAAGGGGGCTTGGGCACCCTGTTCCCATGGACACATCTGTATGGCAGGATTGTATGGGTTGAGTCCCCCATTTCCATCCTACCTGAGAAGAACAGCACCTGCAGAGCTGGGTGGAGAGACAAGGAGAGCTGTTACGATGCTCCTGCTGGGGAGGGACAGACGGACACTCAGGAGACCCTCCTCTCCTGTCCTGGACCCTATGGCCTTAAGGGGGCTCTCCTGGCTGAAAGAGGAGACCCATCAGTTTGTCTGGAGAAAGGCATGCTCACTGAAGTCTGACTGGGGGTCAGCAGCAGAGACCCAGCCCAAAACATCTCTTTTTCTGCCACTATTGTTCCATGGAGATGTCTCTGGGGCTCCAGGCGAAACCATTGTGAAAGACACCGACATAACCACTTATCTCAGCTGGGGAGAGACATTTCTTTCATGCAGTGTCATTGCTTATATCAAAGAATTATGTTTAAGAATGATCTTTCCTAGGAGGGATCCCCTTTACTGCTGCTGAGGAAAGAGATTCAACTGAGTCAAAAAAAGCATTCTAATCTGGGCTTGCCATTCTGGAGGTGGAAGGAGACAGCCCCCTCTCATGCACCACACAAACCCTCAAAGTGGGGTTCCTCTTGCCCCAATTCAGGCAAGCACAAAATAATTACTTGCACTTGAGCTCCTTGTCTCATGTCCCATGCTAATTGATGGTGATGGAGAGTAGGGCCAGTTGGTCTGATGCAAACACCTGCTGACATTTGTGGAGCCAGTATTGGTTCAAGGCATGTGCAGGTAATTAAGAGCTAAGGGATCATTATTAAGTATGAAAGAGGCTTCCTTTGGCCACCTGAAATAGTAGATGATGCCCACATTTAGGACAAGTGAATCTTGCCTTGTTTGTTATTTTCTGGGTAGCATAGGCAGCTGTCATGGTTTTGGCATGATTATTGGCAAATTACCTTTATAGAGGCTCATATGACATTACATTTTAGATGTTTGATGAAAACAGCAGTGATAACACACTGATGTGTTGGAGCAGTGCTCACACAGAGCCAAGGACTTTTCTGCTTCTCCTGCTGCCCTACCGCCAAGGAGGCTGAGGGTGCATTAGAAGCTGGGAGGAGACAGAGCCTGGAGCTGAGCAGGACTGACCAAATTCAGTCCATACCATGCAACATCATGCTCAGCAATAAAAGGTGGGGTAAAGGAGGAAGGGGGGATACTGGGAATGATGGCATTTGTCTTCCAAGAAACTCTTCAGTGGGATGAGCCCTGCTTTCCTGGAAGTGGCTGATCATCTGCCTGGCAATGGGAAGTAGTGAATGAATTCCTTGTTTTGCCTTGCTTGCACACATGGATTTTGCTTTACCTAATGAACTGTCTATGTCTTAACCCATGAGTTCTACCACTTTTACCTTTCTGATTTTCTCCCCATCCCACCTGGGATGAGTGGGTGAGTGGCTGTGCCATGCTCAGCTGCCTTCTGGTGCTAAACCAAAACAGTTCTTTGGGGCACAAAGGGTTTGAGACAATGACAGATTTGAGTGTGGAGACCAGATTTATAGATATCAGAGCAGTTTGGCTCCTAATTGGAAGTCTCCTGTGTTTGCAACAGGGCTTCCTTGCCTTTCTGTATGTATATGAGAGTCCAGTGCTTGTTAGTGGCTGCTTCTGAATCTGCTGTTTGCTCTACTCCTTATCATCTTTCTTTGCTGTGCCTGGGAGCATTCTGATAACAGCCATGGCCATGTGCCCGGACTGGTGGATGGCCAGGGCACGGCTGCTGTTCCTGTGCTGCCTCTACTGGACAGGCTGGAACTCCAGTGTGACTGTGAGTCAGAGGAACTGTGACCTGTGGGTGATTCCACATGGCAGCGCATACAACCCAAAGCATCTGTGTCCATGGACAAGTCTACTCCAGAGCAAAGTATGCCTCGAGGCCTCTGTGGCCATGGAGAAGTCCGTGCCATAGTGGGTACACCTTGCAGTGTCTGTGCCCTTGCATAAGGCCATGGCAGAAGACCTCAAAGCGTCTGTGGCCATGGGTAAGTCCTCAACGCAGCAGGTAGACTTCTGAAGGGAGTGTGGTTTCTGGATAAGGCCATGCCGGAGGAGGTACACCTCTAAGAGGCTGTGGCCAAAAGACACTGGATGGAGCAGGGGTGAGGGGAGGAGTTCAATGCAATGTTAAACTCTGTAGCCTGGTCTGAAGGGACCAGGGATGGAGACTGTGATGGATGTACTTTTAAAATGGTTGTAACCCATGATCGGAGTTGCATGTTATAGGAAGTCCAACAGCAGAAATGACTGGAACTGATAAGAGTAGGAACAAGATGCACTCTAAGTAGAATCACTGAATATCCCAAGTTGGAAGGGTCCCACAAGGACCATGGAGTCCAACTCCTGGCTCCACACAGGTCTACCCAGAAATTCAGACCGTATAACTAAAAGTACAGTGCAAATGCTTCTTAAACTCTGACAGGTTTGGTGCTGTGACCATGTCCCTGGGGAGCCTGTCCTGTATGCACCACCCTTCTCGGTGAAGAACCTCTTCCTGATATCCTGCCGGAACCACCCCTGTCGACCTTAAAGACCATCTAGTTCCATCCCCCTGCCATAGGCAGGGATGCCGCCCACTAGGTGAGCATGCCCAGAGCCTTGTCCAGCCTGGCCTTGAACACCTCCAGGGATGGAGCATCCACAACTTCTCTGGGTAGCTTGTTCCTGTGCCTCACCACCCTCCAAGTAAAGTATTTCCTCCTCATGTCTAATCTAAATCTCCCCTCTTTTAGTTTAAAACCACCCCCTGTCATTATCTGATTGAACACAGAGTCACTCTCCATCCAAATACCCTTTAAGTACTGAAAAGCTGCAATGAGGTCACCCTGGAGAATTCTCTTCTCCAGGCTGAACATGCCCAGCTCTCTCAGCTTTTCTCCATAGGAGAGGTGCTCCAGCCCTCTGAGCATCTTTGTGGAACTCCTCTGGACCCGTTCTAACAGGTCCACATCCTTCTTGTGCTGGGGGATCCTGACCTGGACTCCAGGTGGGGTCTCACAGAACAGAGCAGAGGGAGACAATCTCCTCCCTTCACCTGCTGGTCACTCCTCTCTTGATGCTACTCAGGATGCAGTTGGCCTTCTGGGCTTCAGGCACTCACTGCTGGCTCATGCTGAGCTTTTCATCCACCAGAACCCTCAAGTCCTTCTCCGCAGGGCTGCTCTTGATGAGTCCTTCACCCAGCCTGTCCTCATGTCTGGGACTGACTTCATCTTGCACTCCCCTCAGCCTTTAACACCTCTCTCCTTCTTGCCCACTCATCTCATGCAGGCAGTGCCCCCAGCCCTGCTGTGCGGTGCAGAGGTGCTGCTGCTGGGCGAAGCATCCCAGGAGCCCAGTCCAGCTCAGGAGCAGAGGACCAGACTTTCCTGTCTCACCACCCCAGCCTTGAGCTGTCCCTGGGGCTCCCAAGGAACCTACTTGGAACTAGACTGAAGTAATCACTTTTGTTCCCTCCTTCAGCTGTGGACAGGCAACTCTTTCCAGTAGTGTCATTTCTCCATCAGAGACAGAGTTAGGTAGGCGAATCACCTTCCCTTGTACCATGACAGACCTGGGCAGTGACAGAAAGATCTCTTTACTCCTGCTCAAGAAAGGGATTCAGCTGAGCCAGTTGAGGTATCTCATCCTGGCTGTGTAGTCCTGGGGCTGGAAGGGGGTTCAGCTACTTCCATACACGTCTCAGGCATTTATCTGGCCTCCCCTCAAGTGTGCACAAAATACTCTCGTCTAACCTCCCAAGGTAAGTAATAGATATTGTAGGGTAGAAGTGAGCTGGTCAAACACAAACTCAGTGCTAGAGGTGATCCAAAATATCTGCAGGTATCTGCAAGCTCTAACGCAGCATTTCTGGGAGTCAGGGCGGCAGCTGGGGCCTGGTGGGAAATCCCTTTGGCAAGTGAAATGAAAGCAGAGGCACACATGGAGGACAACTGAACCTTCTCCCAACTTGTTATATTCAAAGCAACCTGCAGAGGTATTTATCTGAGGAAATGGAGTCATGTGCCTTAGGTAGAGGTAAATCTATGTTGCTTCACTGTGGGCTGTCCTTTCAACTAGATTTCAGATAGATTTAGACTAGATTTGAAGGGGGAAAGGGAT
This sequence comes from Netta rufina, assembly GCF_964035555.1. Classification (NCBI taxonomy): domain Eukaryota; kingdom Metazoa; phylum Chordata; class Aves; order Anseriformes; family Anatidae; genus Netta; species Netta rufina. Next base: position 524,726 of record NC_140159.1, on the reverse strand, counting down.
AAAATCAGGCTTTCCAGTCGTAAGCTATGGGATGGCACACCAAAATTTGAGGGACTGTGTGCTAGTGAGGTCCTTCAATCTGCTCCACAAGGCGCTGGGTACAATAAATTACATTTGAAATGTTTCTGCACCGATGTACACAGCATGACAGAGAAGCAAGAGGAGCTAGAAACCTTGGCTCAGTCTTTGCGTTGCAATACATTTGCCATAAGCAAAACTTGGTGGGAAGAGTGCTGTGACTGGTTGCCTGGCAGGTTAATCCACAACAGCTCAGCACCATTCAATCCCCCTCATGGGAATGGGGGGAAAGCATCAGGGAAAAAAAAAAAAAGGTAAAACTCATAGGTTGAAATAAAGACCATTTAATAGGACAGGGAAAAAAAAAAAAAAAAAAAAAAAAGGATAATAATAGTAATGATAACAGAATGTACATCACAACTGGATTGCTTACCAGCTACTGACCAATGCCCAGTCCATCCCTGAGCAATGGCAACCCCCCTCCAGACAACTCCTCCCAGAGAAGCTAAGTCATTGACTTAGTAAAAGCTCTGCTCTGCAGCAAAGAAAACGTCATTGGGTTATTTGCATTATTCTTATCCTAAATCCAAACTATGGCACCATACCAGCTACTCTGAAACAAACTAACTCTATCCCAGCTGAAACCAGGACACTGGTGTGCTGCAGTAGATGGTTATAGCCTCTCCAAGAGGAATAAGCAGGGCAGGCAGCTGGTGGGGTGGCGCTGTATGAAATGGAGGGGCTGGACTGTACAGAGCTTGCAGTTGGTGATGATATGGTTGAGAGCCTCCGGGTAAGGACTAAGGGAAAAGCAAGTAAAGCATGTGTTGCTGTGGGAGTCTACTATAAGCCACTCAGCCAACAGGATGATATCAGCATATATATATATCATCATTCTATCGGAAATCAGGGGATATCTGTAGATCAGCTGCCTTTTCCTTATGGGTGACTTCAACTTGCCAGATTACAGCTGATGCAAACTGGTCCAGGAAATTCCTAATTCACACTGATAACTTCTTGGTACAGATATTAAGGGAGACGACTAGGAAAGGTGCCCTCCTGTATTTGCTGCTTTTAAATAGAGATGGTCTCTTTGGTAAAGTGGTGATTAGTGTCTGTCTTGGCCACAGTAAGAGAGAAACAGTCAACTTTAAAATCTTTGGTGATAGAAGAAAAACTGCCACCAAAACGTTGACCTTAGATACTGGGAAAGCAGGTTTCAGGCTGCTCAGAGAACTAGTTAGTAAGGTCTGCTGGGAATCTACTTTTAAAGGTGTTGGGGGTCATCTGTGCTGGTTGCTATGGAAAGAAAGCAAACAAAGACAAAACAAAGAAAAAATGGGAAGAAAAGAAAAAAAAAAACTATGGACAAAGATAGTCCTGGGTTTTCGTGTGAAATTCTGGGAATCATATGAGCAGCAGAGTACTTTATAAATGCTGAAATACTGTACGTTGCCACATTTTCTTCAGGGCGTCCTTGATCTCCTGGTTCCTCATGCTGTAGATGAGGGGGGTTCAGTGCTGGAGGCACCAACGAGTACAGAACTGCCATCACCAGGTCCAGGGATGGGGAGGAGACGGAGGGGGGCTTCAGGTAGGAAAACATGCCAGTGCTGACAAACAGGGAGACCACGGCCAGGTGAGGGAGGCACGTGGAAAAGGCTTTGTGCTGCCCCTGCTGAGAGGGGATCCTCAGCACAGCCCTGAAGATCTGCAAGTAGGACAGCACAATGAAAATAAAACATACAAAGTCAACAAAGACACTAATCACAAGAAGCCCAGCTTCCCTGAGGTAGGAGTCTGAGCAGGAGAGCTTGAGGATCTGGGGGATTTCACAGAAGAATTGATCCACAGCATTGCCTTGGCAGGAAGTTCCTCTGTACTTGGCTCTGGGGAGGCCACACCTCGAGTAGTGAATGCAGCTCCAGGGCCCCCAGTGTAAGGACATGACGTATTAGGACGAGTCCAGAGGAGGGACACAACGATGACCAAGGGGCTGGAGCACCTATTCTATGAAGACAGGCTGTGGGAGCTGGGGTTCTTCAGCCTGGAGAAATGAATGTTCCGGGGAGACCTCATTGCAGCCTTCCAATACCTAAAGGGGGCCTACAGGAAAGCTGAGGAGGGACTTTTCATCAACGCGTGTAGTGATAGGACAAGGGGTGATGGTTTTAAACTGAAAAAAGACGGTAGATTTAGATTAGACATTAGAAAAAAGTTCTTTGTTCTGAGGGTGGTGAGGTACTGGAAGAGGTTGCCCAGGGAACTTGTGGATGCCCCATCCCTAGAAGTGTTCAAGGCCAGGCTGGATGGGGCTTTGAGCAAACTGGTCTAGTGAAAGGTGTCCCTTCCCATGGCAGGGGGGATATCATTTCAAAGAAATTATATGATCTTTAGGGTCCTTTCCAACCCAAACTATTCCGTAATTCTCTGAGCTCCCTAGTACCCCACTGAGTCAGCTGAATACTGCAAGGGGCTTCTGCGAACAGCCTGAGCAGGAACTTGATCAATTATCCTCAACTTGGGCACTTGCTGTCATTTCATTTGGCAGAAGACCTTCCCCACAAGGCTCCCGGATGACACCCTCACACAGTGCCCTGCCTCTCCACATCGGTCCACCTCAGCTTGCAGTTACCTGCTTATATCTTGGACCACCTCTGCCACCTCAAAGTTTATCATGAGTTCGTGGCCTCCATTTCCAATAATTCCAATGGGAGCTAAGACACGCAGTTGACACACAGGTGCCTGTTTTGTGCACACCTGAACCGAGGCAAGACAACTCCAACCTCCAGTGGGTTTGTGGTCAATATGGGAAGTAGCAGAGTCTATAAGCCTACAAACCTGCAATACTGACTCGGCGGACTCCCTTCTCTCATCCTGGGTAAAGGACATGGCTGCTGGTCACTGTCTCACAATGGGACAAGAAAAGCTCCAGGGACACCTCAAGCAAGTGCGGGGGGAGCAGGGAGGGGAAAGAAAATGATGCCTTGGACTGGGCAGCTGATCTCAGCCAGGCTCCTGGGACAGAGGCAGTTCCCAGCAAGCTGGCAGCTCCGCAGAGAGACAGCTCTGTCCAGGAGCAGCTCCTCTGCACATTGCAGCAGGGCTAGGGACACTGCCTGCAGGGGGCAATGGAAGAGAAGACAGCCAGAGATTAAAAGCTTTCTGAACTTGGAATGCAATTTAGAGCTCATTGTGGGAGGAACCTTGACACCCACTCACATGGGAAGTCTCCTGCTGCAGGGCAATAGGGATGCAGTGTACAGACAGATGCCCTAAATTTGCACTTCCCAGAGATTATGGATCTACTCGGAGCTTCAGCTCACCCTCAGCATGTTTTCAAGAGGACTTTTCATAAGTATGATCGAGGCAGCCTTTCCTGCTTGACTCTGTGCTTCCCTTGTAGCTACACTTTCAGTTTTCACTTGTTTGTCTTGATGGGAACCGAAATAGAGCTGAGAGGTTTAGAAAAGGGGCTGAGGCTCCTACACCACCATCCTGAAGACAACAAAGAATATTGGGAGAAGCCTTCACCCCTCACCAACCTGGAAATAACACCAGCATCACCTTCCCAGTTTCATCAGGGCTCGTCTGACCTGCTGTTTAGTGCCTGCAAGCATGACGCCGGCCCTGTGCAGTGCCCTGTCCCGGGGAGGTACCTGCAGGGCAGAGCTGAACATGCAGCACGTAGGATGGGGTCTGGGAGCTTGGACAGGGAGCTGAGATGGTGGCAGGGAAACAGATCCTGGCAGGGACAGCGCCAGGCAGCAGCATGGGTGGGCAGTGGGAAGGAACTAGTGTCAGAACTGCTGGGAAGGGGGGATTGTAGCTGCTGCCTGTCACCCACCTCCTGCAGTGCAGCCGCCTTGCTCTGAGCAAGCCCCCTGCTCTCCTCTCCCAGCCAGAAAAGCCTCTGCTCTCACAGCTGGGGCTTCCAGGGCAGGAGCAGCCCCAGCTCCAGCACAGCAGAGGTGCCTCTCTCCTGACACATGCCCTCAGAGAAGTCAGGCTTGTTGTGGTTAGTGCCTCTTTTGCTTTGGCATGTTTTCTTTTCATTGCGCTGTCCTATGTGCAGATCTTCAGGGCCGTGCTGAGGATCCCCTCGCAGCAGGGACGGCACAAAGCCTTTTCCACGTGCCTCCCTCACCCGGTTGTTGTCTCCCTCTTTATCAGTAGCATTGTGTTTGCAAACCCAAAGCCCCCCCTCCACCTCCTGCCCATCCCAGGATCTGGTGGCGTCATTTTTGTACTTGGTGGTGCCTCCAGCACTGAACCCTCTCGTCTACAGCATAAGGAACCAAGAGATCAGGGATGCCATTAGGCAAGTGATGCCATAGACATTTTTGTAAGAGCTAAAGCTGCCCATCTGTCCCAGCAATTGTTCCCTGCAAATGCCACACTGTGCCAGAGCTTCGTTTATTCACTGTATTACTGTTTTATTTCTCCTTATCATTTTCCCACATAAATGATTGGATTTGTCTCACTACATCTGAGGAATGGACCTGCTCCTTTGCACCTGGAAGCCATGGAAAAGTCTGTCTAACATGGGCTCAGACCTGACTTTTTGTCCCATCTCTGTAGTAAAATGGGCTCCCTTGTGTGCATTGATCTGGGTTCTTCTTCCAAAGGTGGTGCCAAAACTAGTAAGACCCCAAAAGAGCCTTTTTATCCTTCTATTTGGGAGCACAAAACTCATTGTCTCGTCATGACCTGCTAGACACAGCTTTGGATTTAGGATTGATGTGATGTTGACTAGTGGCAGTGGAGATGGTGAGTGCCACTGGGGGACATATCCAGGGTTTCCCCAAATGGCATGGAAGACACCTGTCCATCAGGAGGACACTATGGGAAGAGAGGGAATCTGCAGGGGACATGTGCCTCAGGTGGGCAGTGAATGGCTCTCCACGAAGTGAGAGACCACTCCAGGTGTGCTCACTTCTAGGAAAATCACTTGATCCAGGTATCCACAGGCAAGTGGGGACCCAGCAGAGGGATGGGAGGCTGGAGAGGGATTCACATCACTCTCATTGGTGTATCGCTGCCTGGATCGAGAGGCATGTCTGGAATATCTAATGCCTTCGGTAAGGCTCCAAAGTCCCTCCAAGCACTTTTCACCTCCAGAGAGCCCTGGTGGGCTCTGTGAGCAGTAGTGGTACCCACCTGGCTAGGTCAGCTTCCCAGCCTGAAGAGTACAGCCAGTGTAGGGTCACCGCAGGGTCCTTCTGCTGTCCAGAGGGTGCTGCACGGCACAGACTACTCACAGCTCCACATCACCACGCTCAGAACATTTATGAGTGCATTTTTGAAGAAGATTGAGGCACCATGTACCTGAAAGGCAAGGAGAGAGCGCTTTTTGTTTTCTACTGCTGGCTGGTGAGGGAAGAATTTTGAGATGGGAACTCTCAATTCCAAACAAGGTACTGAAACTCTAGACCTCTTCCACGGAGAGGTGAAAAAAATCTGGAAGTATCCCAAGAAGACACCCAAGCCTTAGAGAACCTATAACAACTTTCCAGGTTTAGCAGGGTTGCTCTCACCTGCTGCATAATCCCTGCATAAACAGCAGTGTTCCTGCGCTGTGCCCTGCTCCTAAGGGTGTCTGCAGGGCACAGCTGAGCACACAGAGGGTGGGATGGGGTCTGGGAGCACAGACAGGGAGCAAACGTGGGCACAGAGACACAGCTCCCAGCAGGGGCGGCTCCAGGGAGTGGGAAGGAGCAGCTCCCAGAAATGCTGGGGTATTGGGACTGAGGCACCTCCCTGTCATCCCCTGCAGTCCGAACACCATCCCTGGAGCAAACCCTGGTCTCCTTTACAAGCCATCACAACTTCTGCCATTAAGGCTGTGGGGATGGGGTCACGAATTCATTGCTCCGCAACCTAAGAAATAACAGAAATTCCCAATGCTTGATTGTCTCTCCCTGTCCTGGCTTTCTTTGCCATTGTCATATTACTCCATGGAACCCTTTGAGTCCTTGCTGCTCATTTGCTTACCACTATACTAGCTGGGCTAAGGGAACTGGGACTTCAGCTGACGTTCAAAACCCAACGCTGTTGGTCTTCCAAGGCTGCAGGCCCTCCTCCCTGCCCAGAAGACAAATAAATAAATAAATAAATAAATAAATAAAATGGCAAAGCTGATCTGGACACTGAGAGCCCATCAGTGGAATGGCTGCCCTGCCCTTGGGAATGGAGAACACACACTCTCTAGATTCGCACACTCATATTCACAGATCCTCTGAGCATCACCATGGACGTTTGTGTCTTCTTCGGGCTCCTGCCCAGCTCCCAGACCCTCTGCAGCAACCCTGCAGCACACAGGGTGTGAGGTGGGGTGGTTGGCATCACCAGAGGATCAACATTCAGGGCTGGGACTGGTGGTGCAGCCTCGGTGCCAGGCTTGAGTACAGAGATTTAGTTGCTGCAGCAGAAACTGTAGAAGGGTCCTTCCTTTCATTTTTCACCTCATTTCAACTTTGCAATTTCCTGTTTCATTTTTACATTCTGAGCTACGGCCGATTCACAGCAAACAGCTGGAAGGAGCTGAAACGGTACCAAAATGGGCATCTCCGAGAAGACCGCCCTTGCACATGTTCACTTTGAAGCAAAAGCTTTCAGAGCATGATAGAATCATGGAATCACTTAGGTTGGAGAAGACCTCTGAGATCATTAGGTCCAACCATTAACTGTGCACCCATTAATCCTTAACTATGAGCCTTCTCTCCTTCGGCTTCTGGCCCTAGACAAATCTGAGGGAGGACGAAGCTGAGGCCTGTACATGGAAAGGACACAAGGTGAGGCTTGGGTGTCCCCGAGAAGACAGAGCTTCAACACCCCCAGAGGGGACTCCGGACCGTGAGCCGAGCTCTCAGCACTCTCTCCCACAGCCTACTGTCATGCTGCTCCACAAAGGAGCCCCACGGGAGGAGAGGGCCACCCTCAAGTGAGGTTTTGCAAATGGTGCTGGCAGCGCCTCGGGTCTCCCCTCTGGTTGCAGTCCCTCATGCCAGCATGTGGCAATCCCAGCCCTGACTGCAAAGAGCTGGGTACATCTCCGTGTGCCCCTAGAGGAGAGCTGAGCCGTGGGAGCGTTGGCATGGGGCACCCTGGCCCAAATCGGCCATCCGGGCAGTGTCAGGACCTGCCTGTGAGGAGGGCTGGCTGTGGGGAGGATCAGGATCAGGAAGGGCCCGGGCCTGTGTGTGGCTGTGGCACAGCCACTTTGAACAGGGGGGTTCTCGGCTGAGCGCTGTGCAGGGTCAGTGGCGCGCTCACAGCCCTCCTGTCTGCTCCTGCTGTGCTGCTCCCCAGCTCCCTTCCCCTGCGTTCCCTGCATGGCGGGCACAGTCTGGCTGACCCCCAGCACCGAGGACCCTCAGGGGTACTTCTCGATTGTTCACAAAGTCTTGCTGTGGGTCCCTGGGTTTTGTTGTGTGGCGTGAGCATGCAGAGGAAGGATATTTGGGGAGTGGTAGTTTCATGAGTGTTTTACTGGTAACGCCTTAAAGAATCCATACCATTTCACATATAGATAAATGATCATAAGTAGAGACTGACTTTACTGGTGGTAATGTTGTAGTAACTTGTAATATGTAATAGTTGCTTTACTGCTAGCAGTTTGTAGTAATTTGTTATTAGGAAATTCACAGAACCAGAGCAACAAAATTTCCATGTCCTTGCGTATTACAGTATCCTGCTGTAGTGGGTTTACGTGGCAAGGTTTTGGTAGCAGGGAGCCATAGGGGTGGTTTCTGTGAGAAAGATCTAGAAGCTGCCCCATGTTTGGGAAGGGCCCCATTGTTTTCCAGATCCGAGCCAATAAGCGATGTTGTTTTGCGCCTCTGTGAGAGCATATTTAAGACAGGGAAAAAACGCTGCGCCACACAGCAGCCGGGAGAGTGAGAGGAGCGAGGAACAGCCTTGCGCCAAGGTCAGTGTAGAAGGAGGGGGAGAGGTGCTCCAGGCGCCGGAGCAGAAGTCCCCTGCGGCCTGTGGTGAGGACCATGGTGAAGCAGGATGTCCCCCTGCAGCCCATGGAGTACCACGGTGGAGCAGGGTTCCACGCTGCAGCCCGTGGAGGAGACCACGGTGGAGCAGGTGGCCCTGCACCGATGGAGGCTGCCGCCTGTGGAAGACCCCTGCCGGAGCAGATTCTGGGCCGGACCTGTAGCCCGTGGAGAGGAGCCCATGCAGGAGCAGGTGATCTGGCAGGAGCTGCTGCCCGTAGGGGAGCCAGGTTGGAGCAGTTTTCTCCTGAGGGATGGACCCCGTGGTACAGACCCATATCTGGAGCAGTTCTGAAAGAGCTGCTGCCTGTGGGAAGCCCACGCCGGATCAGTTCATCAAGGACTGCATCCCGTGGGTGGGACCCCACAGCACAGGGGATGAGAGTGACCGAGAAGGAGCGGCAGAGAAGAAGTGCTGTAGACTGACCATAACCCCCATTCCCCGTTCCCCTGCGCCGCTCGGGGGGAGGAGGTGGAAGAGGGTGGATGGGGGGAAGGTGCTTTTGTTTTTTTTTTTCCTTTGTTTTCTCACTTCTCTTGCTTGTTAGTTGTAGGCAATAAATCTTACTATCTCCTTATGCCGAGTCTGTTTTGCCCGTTACAATAATTATTGCGTGATTTTCTCGTCCTTATCTCAATCCTTGAGCCCTTTTCACATATTTTCTCCCCATTCCTCTTTGAGGAGGGGGAGTGAGAGAGCGGCTGTGGTGGAGCTCGGCTGCCCACTCGAGCGGAACCACGACAGTCTTTTTTGGCGCCCAACGTGGGGCTCAAGGAATTTGAGATAAGGATGATAGTTAGTAGAAGTAACGGGCAAAAATATGTGCAGGATGATTGTTAGGAATGTACAAGTTGTGAAGAATTTAAGAAAGCAGTAACTGTGAGATGTTAGTGTGGTGAAGGGACGAGGGGTGGTGTGTGTGTAAAATGTCCACCTTGTCGGTGCTGTGATGATGTTATGTTTATTTTGGTGTGGTGAATTCTTTTTTTTTTTTTTTGATGTAAGTGAATATTGTGAAGGTTGTTGTGATAATTGTAAAGTAAGAGTATGTTGTGAGTAGTCTTAAATATGCTTTTAACAGAGGCGAGGGGTGGAATGTAGTGGGTTTACGTGGCAAGGTTTTGGTAGCAGGGAGCCATAGGGGTGGTTTCTGTGAGAAAGATCTAGAAGCTGCCCCATGTTTGGGAAGGGCCCCATTGTTTTCCAGATCCGAGCCAATAAGCGATGTTGTTTTGCGCCTCTGTGAGAGCATATTTAAGACAGGGAAAAAACGCTGCGCCACACAGCAGCCGGGAGAGTGAGAGGAGCGAGGAACAGCCTTGCGCCAAGGTCAGTGTAGAAGGAGGGGGAGAGGTGCTCCAGGCGCCGGAGCAGAAGTCCCCTGCGGCCTGTGGTGAGGACCATGGTGAAGCAGGATGTCCCCCTGCAGCCCATGGAGTACCACGGTGGAGCAGGGTTCCACGCTGCAGCCCGTGGAGGAGACCACGGTGGAGCAGGTGGCCCTGCACCGATGGAGGCTGCCGCCTGTGGAAGACCCCTGCCGGAGCAGATTCTGGGCCGGACCTGTAGCCCGTGGAGAGGAGCCCACGCAGGAGCAGGTGATCTGGCAGGAGCTGCTGCCCGTAGGGGAGCCAGGTTGGAGCAGTTTTCTCCTGAGGGATGGACCCCGTGGTACAGACCCATATCTGGAGCAGTTCTGAAAGAGCTGCTGCCTGTGGGAAGCCCACGCCGGATCAGTTCATCAAGGACTGCATCCCGTGGGTGGGACCCCACAGCACAGGGGATGAGAGTGACCGAGAAGGAGCGGCAGAGAAGAAGTGCTGTAGACTGACCATAACCCCCATTCCCCGTTCCCCTGCGCCGCTCGGGGGGAGGAGGTGGAAGAGGGTGGATGGGGGGAAGGTGCTTTTGTTTTTTTTTTTCCTTTGTTTTCTCACTTCTCTTGCTTGTTAGTTGTAGGCAATAAATCTTACTATCTCCTTATGCCGAGTCTGTTTTGCCCGTTACAATAATTATTGCGTGATTTTCTCGTCCTTATCTCAATCCTTGAGCCCTTTTCACATATTTTCTCCCCATTCCTCTTTGAGGAGGGGGAGTGAGAGAGCGGCTGTGGTGGAGCTCGGCTGCCCACTCGAGCGGAACCACGACACCTGCAAACTCACTGACATGATCTTTACACACTGTGGGTCATCTAACCATCACAGGTCCTGATGTTTACAGCTTCATGATGCCTTTGGTATTTTCCTCAGAGCTGCAGGATCAACCACAGATCTGGGGCTTGGTGACAGTCCTTCTCTGCAGAGAACAGACCCAACCCACAGGGGCTGGACTGTTCAGGCTGGCAAATAGCAGAAAAACAGAAAAATAGCTTTTTCTGCTCATGTTTGCTGCTCCTTCACACACACCCTGGCCTGTGGCTCATCTCCCTGAGGAGAAGGAGGCAAACTGCTGAAGGTGCCACACTGAAGGAGAAATATTCCACCTGTGCGAGGGATGGGTTGGTGGAGAAGTGGTTGGTGGGGATGAGCCCTGGGTTCTTTCCGCCATTCACCACTAAGGGAGGCTTGAGTCCGCAATTCAGTGTTTACAAGGCCCATAGGTGCCTGCAGTCCTGTATTCTGAAGATCCACCCTCCCTACATCATGTTTACACCTTAGTTCTCTGAGTTTGGGCTCAACATTTCCAAGGACTGGGCGCCCTGCAGTGGAAGGCTGCGTTGCATACCCTGTTCTGGTTGCGGGTGTTTTTGCCAAGTGAGCAGCAGAGGCACAATCTCCAGCTGTGCCCACCTGTGCACAGCTGCTGACTGGCTGGTGTCCCCCCCTGTCCCACCGGCACAGGGTGAGCAGAAATCCAAAACACACTGGGGAAGAAGAGAGGTGCATCAGCTCCACCAGTCCCTCCTCTGCAGGTCTGTGCCTGACCCCAGCAGCTCTGGGTTTGGTGAGCTGAGATGGTTCAGCAGTGGCAGTGGAGGGAGAAAGACATAGAGGCATAGTCATGGATAAATTGGAAATGGGTTATGAAAAGATATTGGCAGCTAATAGCTACTGGAAGACTGAACCAACTTTTTCAGTGCATCCTTGAGCTCCTGGTTCCTCATGCTGTAAATGAGGGGGTTCAGTGTTGGGGGCACCACTGAGTAAAGAACTGCCACCACCAGATCCAGAGCTGGGCAGGAAATGGAGGAAGGCTTCAGGTAGGAAAATATGGCAGTGCCGACAGTCAGAGAGACCACGGCCCAGTGAGGGAAGCATGTGGAAAAGGCTTTGTGCCGTCCCTGCTGAGAGGGGATCCTCAGCACAGCCCTGAAGATCTGAGCATAGGACAGCACAATGAATACAAAACATCCAATACCTAAACAGAAGCTAAATGTGATGAGCCCAACTTCCCGGAGGTAGTCTGATTCAGAGCAGGAGAGCTTGAGGATCTGGGGAACTTCACAGAAGAACTGGTTCACAGCATTGCCATGGCAGAGCGCTAATGAAAATGTACTGGCAGTGAGCAGGACGGCAGTGAGAACCCCACTGCCCCAGGCAGCTGCTGCCATGGTGGCACAGGCTCTGCTGCTCAGGAGGGTCTCATAGTGCAGGGGCTGGCAAATGGCCACGTAGCGGTCGTAGGCCATGATGGTGAGGACAGAATACTCTGCTGACATAAAAGAGACAAACAGAAAGACCTGGGCAGTACATCCTGCGTAGGCAATGGCCCTGGTGTCCCTCAGGGAGTTGGCCATGGCTTTGGGAACAGTGGTGGAGATGCAGCCCAGGTCGAGGAGGGCGAGGTTGAGGAGGAAGAAGTACATGGGGGTGTGGAGGCGGTGGTCACAGGCTACGGCGGTGAGGATGAGGCCGTTGCCCAGGAGGGCAGCCAGGTAGATGCCCAGGAAGAGGCAGAAGTGCAGGAGCTGCAGCTCCCGCGTGTCTGCGAATGCCAGCAGGAGGAATTCGGTGATGGAGCTGCTGTTTGACATTTGCCACCTATGGGCAAAGTACCTGTGCAGGGAGGAAAAAAACGTGACAATTTTAGAATAGACTTCAAGTAAATTCATTTCTCAAAAAGCCTCCACTAGCTATGAACACCCCCTTTTAATTTTCTGTGTGTCTTTCCTTCACCTCTGTGTCTAGAGCTCTGGTTTTTGCTGCTCTTGTGTGCCATGAGGAGCAGGTCTTCTGCCCTCTGAGTCCAAAGGAGTCAGCCCTGCTCTGCAGCAGTGGGTTGATGGAAACTTTGGGGGAAGGTGTCAGTCCTGTTGTTCACATTTGTCAGATGAAGCCATCCCTAACACAGACATGCTCATTTACTTCTGCACTCCAAGTGCTAGGGAATGGGGATGGAAACAGGCAGTTTGTGTGAATAGTGTTTATTTTATTTTATTTTATTTTATTTTTTAAATGTTACCCCTATCTCACCAGGGGACTGTACTTCCATGTCTAAACCCTCAGCATTTCTGCTGCTCTCAGGGAGAAGCGAGTGAGCCCTGAGAGGCAGAAGGATTGCCTGTGGCTCAGTGTACAGTGAGGGAGCTGCTCTGTCCCTGTAGCTCATTGTCAGCTGCCCTGAGGTTCATATTTGTGAGACAAAGTGTGATGACACTCATCTGTTACCCCAAAAGAAAGGAGACACTGCTGGGAGAAAAGGGATCCACAGCAGATCACTAAACATCTCTGCCTTTTTCAATCACGTTTCATTTAAGCATCTGAACAACATTTCACTGTTTATAGCATCTCTATGCTTCTCCATGGGTTTATCAGATAACACAAAGATGCTGAGAGTTATAGGTGTATTCTGGAGGGCATCTCACAGCTCAGAAGGATACCCTCAGTGTCCAAATGATGGCATCTTGCTATGGGAGTGTTAAGCTCATTCTCCAGCCCGACAGACAGCATTGCCCAGAGCCCCACAGGTTAGACGAAAGCTGGGGCACCTCGTTCCCAAGGAGGTATCTGCATGGGAGTACCCCTGAAGTAAGTGCGTGAGCTTGCAGCTGAAGCCCCCCCTTCCCAGATAACCCGACAGAAGTACCTAGAACAGCAGCAGCAAAAGGCCAGCAGAGTCAGCTGGGCATTCAGGAAAGCCTTTCCCTCCCCCAGTTGTGCAAACCACCTCTCAAGCAGTGACAGTGCAGGGCAGTCACCCTCAGCCCTGTGCTGTGCAACAGGAAATGGGCACCTGGCAGGAGAGATGCACTTTGCCTCCTCTGCTGGTTTAGTGGACAAGGAAGTGGCTGGCTCAGGCTCTGAATGCCACAGCTATGAGGGCGGGGGCTCTGCTCGGTGGGAGGGGAGTTATGAATGGGGATACTTAACGAAGGAACCTGCACTGCAAGTGATGGCCTGGGGTGCCTATACCTCACCCATTTTTTTTCCATGGCAGCTCCCTCTCACTCACTGCCCATATCTCTGCTGCCTTCAACTGCCCCTGCCAGGAAATGTTTCGCTGTCCCCAGATCTTCTTCCTGTCTGTGCTCACATCCTTGCCGCTGTGCATCCTGCTCTGCCCTGCAGCCTCTGTGTGTGTGCAGGAATTAAAGAGCAGGTCACAAAAGCCCTGATAAGTTGAAAGGTGATTGTGGAGCTGTCTGTCAGGTGACAGGTGGTGGGGACCATTGCTGAGATTCCTCATAAGTCTCAGAGTCTCAGCTTCTTTTGAGAGTCTCAGCCCCTTTTGCAACCTGGCAGTTGTTTCCTCTTCCCACCCAGCTGAGAACCAGAAAAAAGTGGAAGTACAGACTCAGAAAAGCACAAACTCAAGCAGCAAGCCCCCGCCTTGACTGAACATGGGAAAAGTTCCCTGGGAAATACCTGGGGGTGCTTTGGAGCTGTGAGCAGCCTGACACAGGCAGTAGCCTCTGGGCACCAGCAGGACCCTGCCCTGTCCAGCCAGGGGACTCCTTCCAACCACAGCTTCTCCCTGCAGCCCCTGGGCAGCTCCCTTGGCAGCTCCCTTGGCTAAGCCTGGCAGGTGGCAGAGGTCCTGCCCCAGCACACAGCCCCTGGGGCACAGCAGGGACCCTGCCCTGCACCACAGCCCTAGGCACCCCTGCCTGCTTCACAGTCCTTTGCACTTTTTCAGTTAAAACCTCTGGAATGGGTATTCTTCTAAAACATTTTATGGGCTGTGGGCTATGCTGCCTTTGTGGGACCCTTACAGGCACTGCAGCATTGCTCTGCAGCCAGGAACTTACCGGCTCAAGAGCTGCAGTGTTTCTCCTCCGGAATGCTATCTTCATCCTCCCACTCCAGGCTGCCTTTAACATCTCTCTGCCTCCCTCTCCTCTCCATATGCCCTGCAGGCAGTGCCCCCAGCCCTGCTGTGCTGTGCAGAAGAGCTGAACGAGGGCAGATCTGTCTCTCTACAGCACTGCCGTCTTGACAAATCTCTGTCCCAGGAGCCCAGCCCAGCTCAGCAACAGAGGCCCAGCCCACGGCATCACTTTCTCTGACCATCTTGGCTCCCTGGAGCTGCTCCTTGGGCTCCTGTGGAGCCAACCTGGAAACAGGATGAAGAAATCTCTTGTGTTCCCTCCACCAGCTGGGGAGAGACTATTATTGCCAGCAGTGTCATTGCTTATATCACAGAAAAAGATAGGTTTTTAGTCGTCTTTCATAGAATCATAGAATGATTTAGGTTGGAAGAAACCTTAAAAATCGCCTAATTCCAACTCCCATGCCATCACAGGGACACCTTCTGCTAGACCAGGTTCCCCAGAACCCTTTCCAACCTGTCCTTGAACATGTTCTAGGACCTCACCACTCTCATAGTGAAAAATTGTTTATTAATATTTAATCTAAACCTACACTTTTTAAGTTTAGAACCATTACCCTTGTCCTAACACGACACTCCCAGATGAAGAGACCCTTCCCAGCTTTCTTGCAGAGCCTCCTTTAAGTACTGGAAGGCTGCTATAAGGTCTCCCCAGAGTCCTCTCTTCTCCAGGCTGAACAACCCCAGCTCCCTCAGCCTGTTTTTGTACGAGAGGTGCTCCAACCCCTTGGTCATTCTTGTGGCCCTCCTCTGGACCCACTCAAACAGCCCCCGCAAGAGCCAGCAGGCTGGGGGTGGGGACATCACCAGGATGGGGATAGGACATTACCAGGGCAGCTGACTTAAAGCAACCAAAGGGATAGTCCATACCATATGATGTCACACTCAACAATAGCATGGGGGAAAGGAGTGTGTGGGGGTTGGCTCTTGTTATGAAAATGTCTGTCCTCCCAAAGATCTGCTATGTGTATTGAGGCCCTGCTACCTGGGACATGGCCAAACATCGCTCATCAATGGAAAGTAGAGAGTAATTTCTTTTCTCTTTCTCTGTGCTTCCTCACAGTGTTTTGTTTTGTTTTTTACTTTTTTTTTTTTTTTTCCTCATTAAACCCTTTTTCAGCGAATGTGGTTGTGGTGAAGTTCAACTGCCCACCTGAGTAAAACCACCACACAGATACAGAGGATCCAAGGCCCTCTATACTTGTATTGAAAAAGAGAAATTGGCAGCATATGAAGGACTTTGAGCTGCTTCAGAAGTGGTTGGTACTGAAGCACAGATCCTCCTGGCACTCTGCCTGCCAATGCTGGGTTGGGTGTTCAAAGGGAGGGTCCTCTCTACACATCATGCAACTGATGCTGTACTGAAGGGAATTTATCACACAACTCCAGGCTGGTGTGCAACTGAAGCATTTATTGAGTATACATTCTTGCATTTTATACGCTTATCATCTCTGCACGTGCCAGTTATGCTACTTGGCAAGCTTGCTCACTGGTGGCTATACTAGCATTCACGCAACTATCATGCTCTTATTCTACTCATTGATTTGTTGTCATGTGGACCGCTCATGCTGGTTGTTTTCTCAACTCCTCAATTGTTACTTCTTCTTCGACCTTGTGCTACTTGTCTTGTATCTTATCTTGCATTTTTCTGCTAGCTACTTTAGTTCTGTGTCACTGGCTTCCAAACTGAGCTCCCATAATTCCCCCTTTTTGTGTTTCTATGAGCCAAGCTGATTGCACTGAGCATAAAAGCATTTTTTGGAAGCATTGAAACAAGCATGGTATGACTAACAGAATCACAATTACCATAATCAGCACTACAAATGCTCCTCTTATAAGTTCTCTCAACCATCTCCCTATTCCCAGGCTTTGCAACCATGATTCCAACCCTCACGTGCTAGTTGTTTACTTGTCTGTGAGCTCCTTGAGTTTGGATAATTGTTGGTGAATCGACTGAGAATGATCACCTAAGTTCATACAACACATGCTTTCGAATTCGTCACAAAACATGACAAGGACTTGTCATGTTTTGACAAATGCTGTACCCTAGTGTACTTTTGTTCATTATAATATCATTATAATACCAAAACACACCTCCATCCCAAAAGCTACCCACCTCCAAGGTGCGACCACCCTTCACTGAGCACGCACTCTGAATTTCTCAGAGCCTATTACTTTAAACAGAGATGGGAGAAGTTTTCACCAATCATAACTAAGATATGCTTGACTAGAGCCACTCAAGCTCCACCTAAAGATAGAAAATAATATAAATTGTCCTAAGAGGGAGGGGATGTTAGGGAAGATACCACTGTCAGGGGAGATACCATCCTGAGGGAATACAACATCCTTAGGACCCCCTGACTCCTGGGACCAGTTGATGGGCTGAGCCTCTCTTCCCCTCCCCCTCCCCCCCCCCCCCCCCCCCCATTGGGACGCCTTTGGGTGAGATTTGAACACTTGGTTATAAATTTTTCTAGAGTCTTTGATTCTTTTAATGCACTAATTTCTAGGCTGCGTACCTGTAACACCTGTGTATTTCATGCATGCTAGCTTGCTTTTGCAGACAGTCACTATTACTGGCAATCCAAAGAACCTGATTATCTGTTGCTGTAATAAATCACACTTGATTGCATTGTTATAGCTCTCATTAAGTGCAACTAGGGTAAGGGTGGTTATACGTTATTGGTGAATCTGTGACCATGATAGTTCAGTGTTCTGAATCCAGCCAGACCCCTAATGGTTAATGCGTTATTGGTGAATAGCTGACTGGGCCCCTAATTGTTGATGCATTATTGATGAATCTGACTGGACCCCTAACGGTTAATGCGTTATTGGTGAAATCTGTGATTGTGATAGTTCAGTACCCTGAATCCGACTGGGCCCATAATGGTTAATCAGCTACACCCCTTAATGCAACAAGGTGCGAGCTTGAAGTAGTTTATTAGGGACTGGGGGTTGTATGGCCAAATTGGTTAAAAGATCGGCTCGAGAGTTGCCCTCAGTGAAAATGCCTGGTAGCACAGTATGACTGCAAACATATCACACAATACGGGTACAAACGTCGCTCAACAAGGAATAGGAGCTCTTTAAATTTTAAAAACAGCATCTCATTCTGAATGTGGTGTATTTGTGCCCTTTCTATTCGTTGTACTACTCCTACAGCATATTGCGAATCCGCCACAATGTTTAGTGGTTCATTGGACCAATTTTTAAAGGCCATGATAATAGCATGTAGTTCTATGATCTGGGGGGAGCCCTGTACCAAATTGATCATGTGCTGCCATTGTCCAATTTTCTCCCACATAACAACCGCTTTCCCTGTCTTTCCTGACCCATCAGTAAAAACAGTTTGGCCTTGTACTGGTTGCCATTGATATAGTGGCTTTGGTTCAATTCTTATATTATTATAAAATGTAATCAATTTGTGAGAGGGGAGGTGTATGTCCACTCGTCCAGTAAAGCCCATGAGAGCCAGCTGCATTTCCAGGCTGTTTTGCAGGCACCAATCAAGATATTCCTTCACAATGGGTATTACAACGGTTTCAGGCTCAATTCCGGCTATTTTCACAATTCTTTCCCTGCCTCTTTTTATTAAGGCTGCAAACATCTCCACTCTTGTCACTAGTGTCTTTGTGGGTTGGTGTGGCAGAAATACCCATTCCAACAAGAGTAATGGATCGGGGGCATTTGGATCCCATTGCGCTATAAGAGCTAGGGGTTGCAGGTCCTGGTTACACAAATAAAGTTGAATAGGCAATCCTTCTGCTCATCGGTGACATTGCTGCTTCATGAGTTCTCCTTCTATGTGACTCAGTGCTGTCTTTGCTTCCTTTGTCAGTTGCTGAGGCGCGTTGATATCATTGTCACCTTTCAGGAGATCAAACAATGGGGATAATACTTGATTATTAATTCCTCAATAGTTTTGTATCCAATTAATATTACCAATGAGCTTCTGTAGATCATTCAATGTCTTAACTTCTTGTGCTATGGTAACGCTTGGGGTTGAATGGTTTGTTGTAAGATTTTCCAGCCCAGGTATTTCCACGGTGCCTCTACTTGGATTTTCTCGGGGGCTATCCGCAACCCCCATGTTTGCAGTTCTTGTCTCAGCCTCTGAACTATTTCATGGGTTAATGATTCTGTAGACGATGCTATCATCCATGGATGCTATATCATCCATGTAATGATAAATACAGGTCTTGGGATATTGTTTTCTAATAGGGGCTAGGGCTTTAGCAACGTACGTTTGGCATATGGTTGGAGAATTCTTCATCCCTTGTGGAAGAACAGTCCAGTTATATCTATCCATAGGTTCGCTTTTGTTTATTTTTGGTACCAAAAATCCAAATCGCGGTGCATCCTTAGGGTGGAGCAGAATGGTAAAAAAACAGTCCTTGAGGTCAACAATAATAATATTCCAGTTACGTGGAATCATGGTGGGAGAAGGCAAACCTGGTTGGAGAGATCACATTTCTTCCATCACCTCATTTATTTTTCTTAAGTCAAGTAGTAATCTCAATTTCCCACTCTTCTTTCTAATTACGAACACAGGCGAGTTCCGTGGACTGGTGGTTGGGACTATGTGCCCTGCTTTCAATTGCTCCTGAACAAGTTCTTGTAATGCTGTGACCTTTTCTGCGGGGAGCGGCTCTTAGAAGGAGCAGACTCTTAGAAGGGCATGATGTCCATACAGTGTACATAAAAAATATGTTCGGGTAAACAGTCTGTGTTATCCCTGGCTCAGGCCATCCGTGGGATTGCTTTCACTCAAGGCCCTGGGTGCTCTTGGTGAATAATGTAGGAAGATGGAGATGTCCCAGGTGCACCTCAAAGGGACTGTATTCACAGAGGGAACAGCCCCTGATTTGAACTGTATGTTGACAATTGCTATATCATGCTGTGTGTCATCGCTATGGTGTTAATGGAATTACAGGAGGAGTTACCCAGACTAATGAAGAATTAATCTTGATGGAACTGGGCAAGGGCAATGGTGATGGAACCAGACCTGGCTCCATCAGGCAACACTCCAACACCACTTTCTCCCATCCTGAAAGACCATTATGACAGATGGAGCCCAAACTCACAAACTAAACAAACTGAACAGACCTTTCAGAAGGATGGCCCATAGACTTAGTATGTTACATACATGTGCTATATCAAAGGACAGGAACGGTGGTGGTGATTAATTGGGATGTACTGGAAAGTGTGGGACTGTGGTACTTTTACCCAGCTGGGCAACTAAACTCCACCACAACCCCTCTCATGCCCCCTCCTCAAAGGGAAAAGGGGAATAAATATGATGAAATGGGCTTAAGGGTTGAAATAAGGAAAGGGAGGTCACTCAACTATTATTGTCATGGGCAAAACAGACTCAGCATAGGGAGATTAACGTAATTTATTGCCTATTACTAACAAGCCAGAGCAGTGAGAAACTCAAAACATACTAAAAACACCTTGCCCCTATCCACCCTCTTCTACCTCCTCCCCTTAGCGGTGCAGGGGAACGGGGGCTGCGGTCAGTCCCTGATGCTTTGTCTCTGCCGCTCCTTCACGCTCACTCTCTGCCCCTGCTCCAGCGTGGTCCCTCCCACGGGATGCCGTCCTTCCTGAACTGAGCCTGCAGGGGCTGCCCACAGGCAGCAGCTCTTCAAGAACTGCTCCCACACCACTCCGTATCACAGGGCCCATTCAGCAGCAAACTGCTCCAGAACAGGCCCCCCACTGGCGGCAGCTCCCCCCAGACCTCCTGCTTCTGTGTGGGCTCCTGTCCACAGGCTGCAGCTCCAGCCCGGGGCCTGCTCCTGTGGGGGCTCTCCATGGGCTGCAGCCTCCTGCAGGCCACATCCACCTGCTCCACCGGGGGTTCTTCCACAGGTTACTGTGTGAAGATCTGCTCCACGTGGAACCCATGGGTGCAGGGGGACAGCCTGCTCCACCAGGGGCCTCTCCACAGGCTGCAGGGGAACTGCTGCTGCCTGCCTGGAGCACCTCCTGCCCTCCTGCTGCACTGGCCTTGGGGTCTGCAGGGCTGGTTCTCACTCCTCGCTCTCCCAACAGCTGTTGTAAAGCAGGTTTCTGGTTTTATTTATTTATTTTCCCCCTTTCTTAAATACGCTCTCACAGAGGTGCAAAAAACTTTGCTTACTGGCTTAGCTATGGGCAGTGGCAGGTCCCTTTGGAGCCATCTGGAACTGGCCCTTATCTAACACGCGGCAGCTGCTGGTCTCTGCTTACAGACACCACCCCTACGGCCCCCTACTACCAAAACCTTGACACATAAACACAATACAGGAACCTGAGCATGATGTAGATTATTCAGCTTAAGTAATGGATTTTGTCCTGGTTTCAGCTACAGTAGAGAAAATTTTCTTCCTTGTAGGGGGTATGGCATCGGTTTGGATTTATGATGAAAAATGGATTTATGATTTGTGTCAATAACACACTGACGTCTTAGTTGTTGCAGAACAGTGCTTACACGGGGCAAAGGACTTTTCTGCTTCTCATGCTGGTCTGCCAGTGAGGAGGCTGGGGGTGCACAAGAAGTTGGGAGGAGATAAAACCAGAAGAGTTGATTGCAGCTGGCCAAAGGGATATTCCAGACCATTAGATGTGCTCAGGAATAAAACCTGGGGGAGTTTGCCATGTGAGCTGCCAGAGCCAGGGGACTGGCAGAGCATCAGTTTGCACTTGGTAAGCAAAAGCATTGTGCATCGCTTTCTCTCTTTCTTTTTCTCTTTCTCTTTCTTTTTCTCTTTCTCTTTTTCTTCCTCTTTTTTCTGTTTCTTTTTTTTTTTCTTTTTCTTCTTTTCTTCTTTTGTTTTGTTTTGTTTATTTGTTTTCTTATTAAACCGACTTTACTACAACTTAAAAGTTCTTAGATTTTACCGTTTTCAGTTCGCATGGTGGCACTAAGCTAACAGCTGTGTGCGGTTTGGCTGCCTGACAGGTTCAACCAACAACAAAAGAGTCCTGACCCAGCCCTCAGTCCCTACGAGACCATCTTGCAACCCTGATCTCAGCACACTGAGCTCATGGAGAAACTAGCAAAGTAGGAAGACTTTGTTGTCTATTTCCTGGACATGTTCTTGACAGGCACTTTGGAATAAGACATTATTCCACTGCATTCAAGCAGTGCCCTAAGGAGATCCTGTCTGAGCATGCTGAAATGCTGTTCTGGAGGCCAGCTGTGTCACTCAAGTGCCCACTGCACGTCCCTGTCTGTGGTCCCAGCATGGCCACACAGCAGCACTGGCACCAAGCTGCAGGAGCAGCCAGGCCTTACACCACCAGCAGGGCTCAAAAGGAGAGTGTGTCAGTGGCGAGGGAGCAGCTCTGCATGGACCCAGCACTGGTGCTCCTTGGCTGTACTGCTGGGCCAGGGCTTTTTTCCCCTTCACCTCTGCACATGGGCACCCCAGGAGACACAGAAAATATTTCAGTAGAGGTATATTAAAAAATAAATAAATAAATAAAAATAAAAAAAAAATAAATTTAATTGGTTTAAATAGAAAAGCAAAATGAAAAATGGCATTTCTTTGTGGACAGCTTTTGTAAGAATAAAACTGAAAAACAAAAAGTAACAACTCAACAACATAAGACAGACTTGGCATACCGTGCATAACATTTTGAGTGATTTGCAGAACAAAGAAAGAACTCTGTTATGTATTAAATACACCTGGTCATCAGTTTCCACACAGCATCCTTAAGCTCTTTGTTCCTCATGCTGTAGATGAAAGGATTCATTGCTGGAGGCACAATCGAGTACAGAATTGCCACCACCAGGTCCAGGGATGGAGAGGAGATGGAGGGGGGCTTCAGGTGGGCAAACAAAACAGTGCTGATAAACAGGGAGACAACAGCCAGGTGAGGGAGACACATGGAGAAGGCTTTGTGCTGCCCCTGCTGCGAGGGGATCTTCAGGACAGCCCTGAAGATCTGCACATAGGACAGCACAATGAAAATAAAGCACCCCAACAATAGAAAAGCAGTTACTACAACCATAACAGCTTCCCTTAAGTAGAAGTCTGACTGGGAGAGCTTGAGGATCTGGGGGATTTCGCAGAAGAACTGGTCCACAGCATTGCCATGGCAGAGAGGCAGTAAAAATATATTGGCAGTGTGCAGGAAAGCATTGAGAAAGCCACTGCCCCAGGCAGCTGCTGCCATGGTGGCACAGGCTCTGCTGCCCAAGAGGCTCCCATAGTGCAAGGGCTTGCAGATGGCAACGTAGCGATCGTAGGCCATGATGGTGAGAAGGGAAAACTCTGCTGAAAATAACAAGAGAAGCAGAAAGATCTGTGCAGCACATCCCCAGTAGGAAATGGCCCTGGTGCCCCAGAGGGAATTAGCCATGGCTTTGGGGAGAGTGGTGGAGATGGAGCCCAGGTCAATGAGGGCAAGGTTGAGGAGGAAGAAATACATGGGGGTGTGGAGGCGGTGGTCGCAGGTTACGGCGGTGAGGATGAGGCCGTTGCCCAGGAGGGCAGCCAGGTAGATGCCCAGGAAGAGGCAGAAGTGCAGGAGCTGCAGCTCCCGCGTGTCTGCGAATGCCAGCAGGAGGAATTCAGTGATGGAGCTGCTGTTACACATGTACTCTGGGCAAGGGAGCGTGACAAAGAGAAAAAAAAAGACAGTGCAGTATTTAAGGACTTTGCTGACCAAAACGCATTGCAAGTTTCATAGAACACCCTCCCACACAATATTCTCTGCCTCATTAATTTCAGGAAGAGCATTCTGCTGGTCCTTGTCTTTCCTCTGGTTTGTGCTCTGAGGGTGCCATAAGAAGCAGAGGGCTGTGCTGTGGGCTCTGCAGCAGTCAGTACTGGTCTACAGCAATAAGTAGAAGGGAACCTGGAGTGATCTGAGAAGTCCATTGGCCAGGGACATCTCCCTGTTTTCAGGTCATGAGGAGAAGGTCAAATAATCTCCCCAGAAACAGCAAAGGTAATGTTGGTACTGTCTGTACGCTGAGGAGAGTTTAGGGATTTTCTTAGGTGCCTCACAGAACTGCAGCAATGCTCGAGGAGCCTTAGTCTCTAATAAAAATACTTTTACTACATTAACATTCCCTGCCTCACCATGAGATCTGTAAAATAAAAGCAGAGACTGCAGAAAATGCATTGCTGTCATGTAGTTTTTGTCTTACACTTACCTCTGTTTCTGCAGTGCTGCCTGCTTGCCAGGAGTTCCCTCCCTCCATCCCACGAGCTGTCCCAGCTCAGCAGCACAGGCCTAGCCCAAGGCATTTTATTGAATACTCCCGCCCCCCCCACGCCCCCCACCCCTCGCCACACACCCACACACTTCCTGCCCCATGGATTTGGGCAGAGCCCATCAGCCTCAGGCACTGAGAGGAAATGGAATAATTTTCTCAAGTGGTCCACGTCTGATGCAAACTCCAAAGTTTCTTGCAATGTTAATGTGTCCCACTGACATTACTGACAAAAGCTCCCCATGGACTCATTAGAGCAGAAGTACACAGGCAGTGATGATGGGGAGGTAAAGGTGAAGTAAAGGTGGCCCTGATGCTGAGGAAATCTTGATGTGTCCCATGAAATCCAATAGTCAGGTGTTGCAGAAAGAATGGCTGAAAACATGACAGACAGCAGTATGGTCAGATCATGCTCTCTCTTTATTACCCGGATAGCCTGACTTTTATAGCAAATTTATCAGGGGCGAATAGTGTCTCACACAAGATTATTGGTTGAAAGCACTCAGACAAACAACTGCAAGAAAACAACCCCACCTGCAAGAAAACAACCCCCTTGTGATTAGCAGTCACGTAGGTCTTGTCCTCGAAGCCAGCTGCTGGCAACAATATTTTTAATTCCTCAATTGGGCGGTAAGGGAACATCGTCATTGGAACTCCTCATAGTCGTCCTGGTAGCTTGGTTTGCTCAGCTGAAGCAAGTCATGGCCTCCTTGCTGTTTCAAAAATACGCCAACAGTCAGGCCCTGACCCCAGCCTCTGGGAAGAGAGATCCTGTCCCTCTCTGTGTGATTAGTGCAGATTAGGGCTCTTCCTGGGTCAGTTCAGTGTGGGGATGGGCAATACCAAGTGCAAGGCTACAGGAGGGCATCTCCTAGGCTCCTGGAGGGGGATGAGGAGGCAATGAGACCCTATTGCTGTAAGGATAAGGTGTCTCCTCATAGGCATCAGTGAAAGAGAAAAGAGCCAGAGACCAGCAAACAAAGCTGTTGGCTCTGTTGGGGGCTTTCAGCCTTGCAAAAGAACCTTGACCAAAACCACCACAGCATGACCTGTGCTGTCCCAAGTTTGCGCCTGTTTCCGTGCTGGCCTTAGACACCCACTGTGAATCCCCACCTTGCTCTCACCTGAGCACCTTCCTGCCTTGACTGATGTCCCTCCATCTGCCCTCAGTATACCATAAACCACAAAGTGACCTCTTGTACCACAGTTCCATCCTTCAATAAACCTTTCTAGTCAGCCCCAATCTCACTGCCTGAAGCTGCATTTTGTGATTTCCTTCCTTCCTTCCTTCCTTCCTTCCTTCCTTCCTTCCTTCCTTCCTTCCTTCCTTCCTTCCTTCCTTCCTTCCTTCCGTCCTTCCGTCCTTCCTTCCTTTCTTCCTTTCTTCCTTTCTTCCTTTCTTCCTTTCTTCCTTTCTCATTCTCTTTCCTACTAGGAGGAAAAGCACCCACACCTCTGAAACCACACATTAAGCAGTCTCTGCATACTTCTCTACTGCCTGGAGCCTCAATGCCACAGGGCCAAAGGAACCCGGGTCCCGCAGCCCCCTCACACAGGTCATGCTCTTCAAGCCCTGAAGCCTCTCTTGGCAGACCTCCCCTCCACACTCTCCAGTTCCTTCACACTCCTGCAAAACCTGGAGCCATACCTTGGGACATACTGTTCCCAAGGTAGCAACAGCAGAGTTGAATCAAGGGGAACGACACCTCAAGTGGTCTGGGTGGCCCCCACTGCCCCTAAGGCATGTAAAGTGCCGGCCTTGCTTCCTATTGGCTGCTTATATGTACGTGCTGCCTTCTTTCCAAAGGAGATTTTTAGGCACCCTGGGGTGATGCCTAAGTGCCCTGGGGAGATCCCTGACTGGTCCAGAAAAATGTGCATGGAGAAGACACTTGTGTGCTCCACTGAGACGCCTGGCTGCCTCAGCAGAAGCTATCTTGCTCCATGAAGGTTTGCCAAGATAGCTTGGTGATACTGGATTTTCTTGGTTGCTGCAGAGAAATGCTTGAGTGCTACTTGGGGACACTTGGTCACCCTAGGAAATGTTCTTTTGAGCCCAAGGAAGATGTTTGATCTAGGATAAAGCTTTGTTTCTCCAGGGAGGACTTTGGGTGCTCTAGGGAGATAGTTGGGTGTTTTCTGTGTGATGCTTGGCTCCAGCGAGATGCTGGAATGCTGTGGGAAGATGCTTGGATCTAGCCGGTTAGTGTTTGTGTCCCCTGGAGAGATGCCTGGGTGCCCACAAGGACATGCTTGAAAGACCCTGGCAGGTATTTTTGCAACCACCGAAGCACTATGGTGCCAAAGGAAGCATTTCCCATCTCCAATGAGATGCTTGTGTGTCTCAGATGGTGTTTTGGAGCCCTGGGGAGGTGCTTGGGTTCTCTAGTCAGATGAACTGTGGGGAGATTCTTGGCTACTCCAATGAGGTGTTTGTGTGTTTCAGACAGGTGCTTCTATGCTGCAAAGAGATGCTTGGGTGCCTGGGGGAGAATTTTTGGTGCTCAAAGGAGTTGTTTGGGTGCCTCGGAGATATGCTTAAGCACCCTGACAGGTAGAAGTTAGTGGGTAGGTATCCTGGGGAGATGCTCATCTACTCTAACACAATGGTTATCTGTCCTGGGGAAAATCTCAGTAATTTAAAGAGGTGCTTATGTGCCCTGGGGAGATGCTTTAGTGCCATAGAGGGTGCTCCTGGAAGATGCTTCTATTCCCAGGGGTCATTTTTTATTTCCCTATGGAGGTGCTTGACTTCTCCGGGGAGGTGCCTGAAGTCTCATTGGAAACGATCTTGTGCTTTCAGGATGTGCTTGGGTCCTCCTAATAAGATGGGTTTGTGATCTGGGGAGATGCTTGGGTGCTCCATGGAGATGCCTGTGTGCTGCAGGGAGAAGCTGGGTTACCCTTGGGACATTCATGTGTGCCTAAGGGTGTGATGGCAATGATTTGTTTTCTGGGGAGGATCTTGAATGCACTGTCCTGGGGCACCCTCAAATATCTCCTGGGAGTCCCAGCATCTTTCCAAACCACCAAAGGGTCTCCCAGACATGATTCCAAAGAACCCAAGCATTCCATTGCATCTCCATTTAGTACCCGCTGAGCATATCTTCCAGAGGGCACAAATCTTCCTGCATAACCCACGCATCTCCTTGATATACCCAAGCACCTCCTTGGACACACAAGCATGTCCATGGGTGCCAAAGAATCTGCCTAGGTCACCCAAGAGTATATTTCAAGCACCCAGGAATGTCCCTCCAGCAATGAAGCACCTCTCTGGGGAAACCATACATTGCCCTTGGTCAGCCAAACATCTTCCTGGGTACACAAGCATCTCCCTGGGGAATCCAACCACCTTCTTGGAGGACCCAAGGAGTTTCTTGGGGTATGTAAGCATTTTCCCATGCTATCTAAGCACCTCCAGGGGCACCCAAGCACCTCCCTTGGCACCACAATCACCTGCTTGTGCATCACAATTACATCCAGGGTCACGTAAGCATCTCACAGGGGTAACCAAACAGCTCTCTAAGGAATTCAACAGCAGACTTGGAGCACTCCAGCACCTCCCTGGAGAACATAGACTGCTCTCTGCAGTACCCAACCATCTCCTGGGGCATCCAAGTCTCCCCAGGGGAAGTGAGCATTTTCCTAGAGAGCCAGGGATATTCCCAGGCCATATGAGATTCTCCCCAGGGTGCATAAGCATAGCCCTGAAGCACACAAACACCTCTCTGGAGCATCCAAATTCTTCCTAGGTCACCCAAGCATCTCCCTGCAGCACAGAAGCACCTGCCTGGAAACCCAAGCACCTCACCGGAGCACCCAAGAATCTCCCCACTGCACTCCTACATCTGAGTGGAGAACCCAAGAATCTCCCCAGGGCTCCAAAACACCATCTGGGGCACACAAGCATCTCACTGGACATGGTAAGCACCTCCCTTGGCACCGAAGCTCCCCCTTGGTAATAATAAAAAAAAAAAAGTACTAATCCTTCTATCATACTAGGAGGACCCCGGGCTCCTCTCCAAAGCACCCAATTTTTTACAGGGAGCATTCAGGCACCTCTCTGGAGAAGCCAAGCATCTCCCTGGGGAAAGCTAAAATCTCACCTGAGAATACAAGCATCTTCCTGCAGCACCATTCATGGCACCCAAGCATCTCCCTAAGGCACATGAACACCTCTTTACATCACCTGAGCTTTTCCCCAGGGTGTACAAGCAATGCACATTGATGGAGACACCAATGTGTACCCAGGGCACCCAAGCACCTTCCTGGGAGCACACAGGCATCTCTGTTGATTTACCCAGTTATTCTCCTGGATATCAACCAACACCAATCTGGCAGTCAAGAACCTCCCTGGTCACCCAAGCATCTTCCTGGACATCCCAGGATCTCCCCAGGGCAAACCGGCATCAATCCAGGGCATCCCTAAACCTTCCTAAAGCTCTAAAGCTCCCCCCAGAGCATCAAAAAATATGTCCTTAGGTCATTCAAGTATGTCCATTGGGCACCCAGGCATCTCCCCAGGTGACATGAGCATTTTCCTGGGGGACCCATGCATCTTCTATTAACACTCAAGCATTGCACACCAGATGCACTGAAAAATTGTCCCAGACCACTAAAGGGTTGTTTAGAAAAGTCAGGAACCTAGAAAGAGCACTTAAGCATCTCCTCAGGGCACCAAAGTACATCCTTCAAACACCCAAATACCTCTCAATCATTTCCCCAGAGAATGCAAGCAGCTTTACTGAGGAACAAATGGACTCACTGGACCACCACAAGATTCAGGGCACCCCAGCACCTCCAGGGAAAAGAAGGCACCAACCTGGAGCAGCCAAGCAGCTCCTTGCAGCATCCCTGGACACACAAGGATCTCCATGGAGCACTCAAGCTTTAATACCCAGGCTCCTGCTCTGGAGCACCCTAGCACCTCCGGGGGAACACAAGCACCTCTTTGGGCATTTAAGCATATCCCCAGGAAAACCAAGCACCTCCTGATGATCTCAGACATCTCCCCATGGTTTGTCAAGGGAGAATCTTGGGTGCACCTCCCTGGGGCAACTTCAAGTGTCCCCTGGGAACCCCAGCATCTTTCTGAACCACTGAAGGATCTCCCAAGCATCATTCCCAGGAAGCCAAGCATTCCTTTGGAGCTCCAAAGCATGTCCTCAGGGCATGCTCCCTGCATCAGTCCTGCAGAACCTTGGAGGAGACAAGGATTTCTCTGGACACACGAGGCTCTTCCCAGGTTATCCAAGAACCACCCTGGAGCATCCTGGAATCTTCCTGGGGCAACCAAGGAGATCATTTGGGAATCCAAGCATCTTCCTGAGTTTACCCTGGCATCTCCACTGAGTACCCATACAGTCCATCTTTCAGGAAACACAAAGATCTTCTTTGGTAACCCAGGCATCTCCATAGTATCCTCGGGGAACAAAAGAATCTCCTTTCAGCAGCCAAAACACTTTCCATCAAATCATCTCTCTTGGAAAAACAAGCATCTCCCTAGGGAACAGAAATATCCTTCTGGAGGAACCAAGCATATCTGCACAGCACTCAAGCCTCTCTCTGCAGCTACACAGTTTCTCCCAAAGGAACTTCCTTTGGAGTTCCAATGGAAACATTTGGACCTCTCTGGAGCCTGGAAGCATCATTGCAGGGCACACGAAAACGAACCTTTTAAGGACGCAAGCATTCCTTAGGAGAAGCGAAGAATATTCCCAGGCACCCTGAGGTGTATGAAACAAGTGAGGCACAATGCAATTGCTCACCACCCACTGACCGACGCCCAGCCTATCCCTGAGCAGTCCGGCCTTCCCCCCCCCCTCCCCCCTGGCTAGCCACCCCTATATATTGTTTAGCATGACGTCAGATGGTATTGAATACCCCTTTGGCTAGTTGGGGTCAGCTGTCCTGGGTCTGTTCCCTCCCAGCTCCTGCTGCACCCCCAGCCTGCCCGTTGGCAGGACAGAGCAAGAAGCTGAGACGTCAGAGCAGTGTAAGCACTGCTCTGCAACAATTAAAACATCGTGGTGTTATCAGCACTCTTGTCATCCTAATCCAAAACATACATGTAGTGCCCTACCAGCTACTAGGAGGAAAATTAACTCTGTCCTACCTGAAACCAGGACAGGTAGAAAGACCGATCCCCACCCTGCTACAACCTCTTAAGAGGGAGTTCTGGAGAGTGATAGGGTCTCCCCTGAGCCTCCTTTTCTCCTGGCTAAACAACCCCAGCTCCCTCAAACTCTCCTCATCAGACATGTATCCTTGACCAGACACCCTGGAAGGAGCAGACCCTCTGCTTCTGCTTACCCTTACACAAACCCTCCAGGAGGGTTTGGAGCTCCTTGAGACCATCTTGCTGACATGGGTGACTGAGGAGCTGGTGAGGTGAGGTGACCCGCAGGACTTCATCCTTAGAACTCAACATGAGGTGCTCAGGGATTTGAAAGAGGTGAGAAGGCAGAGTTGAGGTTGCTGAGAGAGGGGAAGAAGGCAAAGCGGAGGACTTGAGGTGAGCTGACTTGGGCCTGCTGAGGAGCTCCAGGGCAGGGGGAACCTTGGGAATCTCCAGCATTCAGCCAACAGAAACCTCCTGAAGATGGCAAGGAGATGTGTCAAGTGCTGCATGTGGGGCAGAAAGCCTGCATCCATCAGGGCAGAGTTGGACCCGAGCAGCTGAGGAGAGATCCTGAGGAGAAGGGCTTGGGTGCTAGAAGGTCACCATAGGAGCCAGTGGGATATGCTGACAGGGAGTAAGGCCAGCTCCTCATGGGGCTGCATTAGGGGCAGCAGGGGCCAACCAGACCACCTGAGTTATCGTCCCCCTCGACTCAGTGCTGCTCTGGCTATTTCTGGAGCAGTGTGGCCCAGACTGAGTGACCTGGGCTTCTTTGGTGCAGTGATGGTGCAGTTTTTCCTCTGTAGAAAAGAGCATGAGAAAGAAAGAACATCACAAAATTCAGGTTTGGGGGTGGTGAGATTTGGGCTGAGGTGAAATGTTACTCGAAGAGCAGAGCTGTGGTGCAAGAGTTCACCCAGAGGGTGTCTAGATCAGCCTATGGCTTTATGTTTCTTGGATTACTGAGAGTGGACGGAGAAACATCAGTCAAGGCAGGAAGGCGATCAAGTGAGAAAAAGGTGGGGAAGCAGTGTGGATGCCTAAGTCCTGAAGGGAAACAGATGCAGACATGGACAACCTGTGGTGGTTATGGTCAGGATTCTTTTGCAAGGCTGAATGTCCCCAACAGAGGGAACATCTTTGTCTACTGATCTCTGACTGTTGTCTTTGTCAGTGATGCCTATGAGGAGACACCTCATCTTTACAACAACCGGGTCTCAGTGCTTCCTCATTCCCCTCCAGGAGCCTAGGAGATGTCCTCCTGTAGCCTTGTGCTTGGCATTGCCCTTACCCACTTTGCACTGACCCAGGAAGAGCCCTGGAGGGACAGGATCTCCCTTCCCAGAGGCTGGGGTCAGGGCTTGACTGTTGGACTTCATGGGACACATCAAGGTTTCCTCAGCAACAGGACCACCTTTACTTGGTCTTCGTCTCCCCGTCATCACTGCCTGCACTTTTCTGCTCTAACAAGTCCATGGGGAGCCTTTGTCAGTAATGTCCCTCAGTGGGACTCCTTAATGCTGTGAGAGGCTTTGGTGTTTGCATCTGCATTGTCTACTTGAGAAATGTCTTCCATTTCCTCTCAATGTCTGAGGCTCCTGTGGTCTACCCAAACCCACCAGGGGGAGGGGAGGGGGTCAGTAAAATGACTGTGCTGTTCAGCTGGGACAGCTTGTAGGATAGAGGGAGGGAGCTTCTGGCAAGCGGGCAGCACTGCAGAGAGACAGCTGTGTCCAGGAGCAGCTCATCTGCAAGGCGCAGCAGGGTTGGGGGCACTGCATGCAGCTGACATGGGGAGGAGAGAGGAGGGGAAGAGAATTCAGGGCAGCCTGGGTTAGGAAGACAGAGGAGTGCTTGCTGGGGGATAAATCTTCCCAGCCACCTCCCCATGGTAAGTCTCTGGGTGCAGGGTAATGCTGCTGCACACCGTGCCAGGCTCTCCCGGAGCTGCCACATCCCTCAGTTGATGGGAGCTGTCAGGGGGATGCTTGGTGTTGGAATTGAAGGTCATGCAGGGCTTGTGTGTTGCAGGGTCAGTGTGCAGGGACCAAGGGCTCCCTTCTCTTTGGGCTGGCTGCAGGCTGTGCAGCCAGAGGTGCAGGCAGGGGTGCCCAGGGCTGTGGTGCAGAGCAGGGTCCCTGCTGTGCCCCAGGGGCTGTGTGCTCAGGCAGGGCCTCTGCCGCCTACCAGGCACAGCACTCAGCCTTCCTGGGGAGCTGCCCAGGGCACTGCAGGGAGAAGCTGTAGGTGGAAGGAGCCCCCCCTGGCAGGGCAGGGCAGGGTCCTGCTGCTGCCCAGAGCCTGCTGCCTGGGGCAGGCTGCTCACAGTCCCACACCTCCCCAGGGCATTTCCCAGCAAAACTGCAAGGAAAGAGCTACCTGATGGCAATGCAGATTTTACAATCTTCTATTTTCCTGCCCATGTGCTGAAGCAGTCTGATGGTAATGGAGTAATAGCGTCCATGTTAAAGACTAAGGCTCCTTGAGCATTGCTGTAGGTATGAGGCACCTCACACACCTCAGCATACAAAGAGTACCAATGTCACCTTTACTGTTTCTTAGGGAATTATTAGACCTGCTCCTCATGTTCTGCAAACAGGGAGATGTTCCTGGCCACTGGACTTCTCAGTGTACTGGGTCTGGCTGGGATGTTAACTTCCCCTGCAGCAGCCCATACAGTACTGTGCTTTGCATTTGTAGCTAGAACAGCAGTGTTGTCACACCAGCGTTGTTTCTGCTGCTGAGCACTGCTGGCAGAGCATCAGGACTCTCTCTAACCCTCCTAGGGGGTGGGCAAAAAAAGTGAGAAAAGAAACATCACCAAGGCAACTGACCTAAACCAACCAAAGGGATATTCCATACCATATGATGTCACATTCAGCAATAAAAGGTGGAAAAAGGAAGAAGAGGGGAGGGGTGGGCTCTCGTGAAAATGTCGGTCCTCCGCCCGAATGCTGGCTACATGCGTTGAGGCCCTGCTTCAAGGACATGGTCAAGCGTCGCTCATTTGTGGACAGTAGAGAGTAAGTTCTTTCCTCTGCACTTCCACATAGCCTCTATTTGGTTTTGTTTTTGTTTTGTTTTGTTTTTTTTTCCCTTTCCCCCTCTTTTTTCCCCTTTCCTTTTTTTTCCTTTAGTTAAATTGTTTAGTTAATAATAATATTTCCTTAATAATTATTATTTTTTCCTTTAATTAAATTATCCTTATCTCAACCTGTGAGTTGTTCTTTACTTTACTTCTTCCCCTCCGCATCTAAGGAGGGGGAGTGAGAGAGCAGTTGTGGTGTTTAGCTGCCTAGCACGGTAAAACCACCACACTCAGATTACTCTAGATTCTGTTCTACCTCTTGCTGTAGACCTAGACTGACTGTTGCAGAGCCCACAGCGCAGCCCCCTGCTTTGTTGTGACACTCAGAGCACCAACCAGAGGTAAGCCAAGCAGCTGCAGAAAGCTCTCCTGGAATTCAGTGAGGCAGTGTGGTGTTTGTAGGGTATTCTATGAGAGGTGCAATGGATTTTGGTCAGAGAAATCCTTAAATTTTGTACAGTCTTTGCTTCTTTTGGACAGGCTCCCTTGACCAGAAGCACTAAATGTGTAACAGCAGCTCCATCACTGAGTTCCTCCTGCTGGCATTTGCAGACACACAGGAGCTGCAGCTCCTGCACTTCTGCCTCTTCCTGGGCATCTACCTGGCTGCCCTCCTGGGCAACAGCCTCATCATCACAGCTGTAGCCTACAACCACTGCCTCCACACCCCCATGTACTTCTTCCTCCTCAACCTTGCCCTCCTCAATCTGTGCTCCATCTCCACCTCTATCCCCAAAGCCATGGCTAATTTCCTCTGGAACACCACAACCATTTCTTATGCAGGATGCACTGCACAGGTTTTTTTGTTAGTCTTTTTGATTTCAGCTGAATTATCTCTTCTCACCATCATGGCCTACGACCGCTACGTTGCCATCTGCAAGCCCCTGCACTATGGAAGCCTCCTGGGCAGCAGAGCCTGTGCCACCATGGCAGCAGCTGCCTGGGGCAGTGGGGTTCTCCACGCTGTGCTGCACACTGCCAATATATTTTCACTGCCTCTCTGCCATGGCAATGCTCTGGACCAGTTCTTCTGTGAAATCCCCCAGATCCTCAAGCTCTCCTGCTCAGACTCCTACCTAAGCGAAGTTCAAGTTCTTGTGGTTACTGCTTTTCTATTTGGGGGTTGTTTTGTTTTCATTGCGCTGTCCTATGTGCAGATCTTCAGGGCCGTACTGAGGATCCCCTCGCAGCAGGGACGGCACAAAGCCTTTTCCACATGCCTCCCTCAACTGGCAGTGGTCTCCCTCTTTATAAGCACTATTATGTTTGCCCAACTGAAGCCCCTCTCCATCTCCTCTCCATCCCTGGACCTGGTGCTGGCAGTTCTGTACTCAGTGGTGCCTCCAGCAGTGAACCCCCTCATCTACAGCATGAGGAACCAGGACCTCAAGGATGCTGTGTGGAAACTGATGACCAGGTGTTTTTCATAACCAATAAACATTCTTGCCTCCCTTCTTCCGAAAACAACTGAAAACTTTACTCACAATAGACCTTGCCTGTCCTTTGTGCTGTTTTTACTTTCCAGTAGTATTATGAGTAATTTTGTTCACTTAGAAATAATATTCTTCATTTTGGTTTTCTATTTAAACAAAATAAAGTAACTTTGTTTCTTATATATTTTCTCTGAGGCCTTTTCTGTGTAGGCAGCGGCAGTACCCATGTGCAGAGGTGAAGGGCAAAGAGCCAGGCCAGGAAGCACCATCACTGGGTCCGTGCAGAGCTGCTCTCTTGTCACTGCCACCCTCTCCTTCTGAGCCCTGCTGGTGGTGTAAGGCTTGGCTGCTCCTGTAGCTTGGTGCCAGTGCTGCTTCTTGTCTGTGTTGGGACCACAGGCAGGGACAGGCAGTGGGCACTTGAATGACACATCTGGCCTCCAGAAGACCTAAATGTAGCTCTGATGAAAGGACTGGCTACTCCTGTAGCTTAGTGTTAGTGCTGCTGTGTAGCTATGCTGGGCCTGCAGGACAAAGTGCAAGACCTGAATGCAGCTCTGGGATGTGCCTCCTTGAATCTCTGAGGTCCCCGTGCCCATTCCTCATGCCTTGGGGCGTCTCAGAGGACGGCAGAGCAGCGTGATGTGCCACAGGGCTGAGGTGCCTCCCAGCCTCTGGCAGTGGTTACAGGAGCCAGAGTGACACTGCAAGCACTGCAGTGCACTGCCTGTGTGTGTGCAAGGCAGGGGACTCGTGTCTCTGAACAGCCCTGTGTATGAACAGTGCATGAGGCCAGCTCAGATGTGGGCACCTCACAGAGCCCTGGCATTTCTCTGGGTGTGTGACCTCAGTCTTCTGTCACCCTCCTTGCACAGGTTCATTGCATGTAGCCCTCTCTGCTATGTCAGCTACCCTGCCTTTCTGGACTGGTGATGACAGCCAACTGGTGGCTGTTGGTGATAGCCAACATGGCTTCACTAGGGGCAGATCATGCCTGTCAACTCTGGTGGCCTTCTACAATGGGCTTACAGCACTGGTGGTACAAAATTTATCAGTGACATGGACTGCGTGATTGAGTGTAGTCTCAGTGAGTTTGCTGAAGACACCAAGCTGGGTGGTGCAGTTGACACGCAGCAGGGAAGGGATGCCATCCACAGGGACCTGGACAGCCTTGAGAGGGGGGCCTGTGAGAACCTCATGACATTCAACAAGGCCAAGGTCCTGAAACTGGGTTGGGGCAATCCCAAGCACAAATACCAGCTGGGTGGAGAATGGATCGAGAGCAACTCTGAGGAGAAGGACCTAGGGATTTTGGTGGATGAGAAGCTCATCCACCAAAAGTGAAGACAGGCTGAGAAAGATGGCTCTTTTCAGCCTGGAGAGACCTTATAGCAGCCTTCCAGCACCTAAAGCTGGTCTACAGAAAAGCTGGGGAGGGACCTTTTGTCAGCGACTGTCATAATAAGAGAAGGGGTAATGTTTTGAAACTAAAAGAGGGTACTTTTAAAGTAGATATAAGGAAGAAATTCTTTCCTTTGGGGGGTGGTGATCACTGGAACAGGCTGACCAGAGAAGTTGTGGCTGACCCATTCCTTGCCCCTTCATGGGGCAAGGTCTCTGCCGCCTACCAGGCACAGCACTCAGCCTGCCTGGGGAGCTGCCCAGGGCACTGCAGGGAGAAGCTGTAGGTGGAAGGAGCCCCCCCTGGCAGGGCAGGGCAGGGTCCTGCTGCTGCCCAGAGCCTGCTGCCTGGGGCAGGCTGCTCACAGTCCCACACCTCCCCAGGGCATTTCCCAGCAAATTTTGCATTGCTGTAGGTAGCCACAAGAGCAACTCTGAGGAGAAGGACCTAGGGATTTTGGTGGATGAGAAGCTCAACATTGATCAGAAGACTGGAGCAACTCTCCTATGAAGAAATGTTGAGGGAACTGGGCTTGTTTAGTTTGGAGAAAAGAAGTCTCCAAGGAGATCTCATTGCGTAAAAATGTCTTCCTTCCTTCAGGTTTTCTCTTGTTTTCAGGATTGGTAGTGGATGGGAGCTAGCCTTAGCAGTGAGAACTGAAACAAAGAAGGCATTCAGTAATTCTGTGTTCTCTGTATCCACTGTCACCAAGGTACCTGCCTCATTTAGCAGTACACCCACATTTTTCTTAGTCTTCCTTTTGCTGCTGATTTATTTGAAAAAGCCTTCCTTTTTGTACTTGATGTCTCTTGCTGAATTTAATTCTAACCAGGCCTTGGCCTTCCTCATTACATCCCTGAATTCTCTGACAGTGTTTCTATATTCCACTTGGGTGGTCTGTCCCTTCTTCCACATCACGTACACTTTCTTCTTCTGTTTACCCAGGATCTCCTTGCCCATCCACACTGGTCTCCTGCCTCCCTTTCTCAACCTCTTTCTCATAGGGATGCACCAATTCTGAACTTGAAGGAAGTGGTACTTGAATATTAGCCAACTTTCCTGGGCCCCCTTTCCCTCTAGGACCTTTGCCCAGGGGATTTCTCCAATTAGGTCCCTGAAGAGGTCAAAGTTAGCTCTCTTGAAATCCAGGATTGAGGTCCTACTTTTTGCCCTTCTTCCTCCTTTCAGGATCTTGAACTCCAACATCTTGTGATCACTGCAGCTGAGACTGCTCTCAACCTTCACAGTTCCAACTAGACCATCTCTGTTTGTTAGTACCAGGTCCAGCACCAGGTCTTCTCCTTTTTTGCTTACTTACCACCTGACTCAAGAAGTTACCCACAATGTTCTGCACTAACCTCTTGGATAATTTGTTCTGAGTTGTATTGTCTTCCCAGCAAATATCAGGGTGGATAAAGTCCCCCATAAGAGGGGGACTTTAACTCCTGTTAAACTCTGTTCCCTCTCTGAGCTCTGGGCATCCTTTGCTGTCTCTGGTGTTCAACTAGCATGAGCGGTACAGCATGTCATACCTGTACCTTATCACCAGCATCCCTGATGATATCTATCTCCCTCTCCCATTGAATCTAGTTTAAAGCCCAATCAATTAGCCCTGCCACCTGATGACCAAGGACTGTCTTCCCCCCTTTAAGACGAATCCTGTCCAGTGCTAGCAAGCCTGGTGCCATGCAAGTGTTTCTGTTACCAAAGAACCCAGAATTTTGGTGATGACACCAGCCACAGAGCCACGTGTTAATGGACACTATCCTTTTGTTCCTGTCACTGTCAGTACTGGGGAGAATGAAGGATAAGATGCTTTGTGCATCTTATCTTATTTGTGCATCTTATTTTGTTCCTGATCATCCATCCCAAATCCTTGAAGTCCCTTTTGATTGCTTTCGGACTATGCATTGCCACTTCTTCTCCCAGATGTAGGACCAGCAATGAATAATAGTCTGAGGGCTGAACCAAGCTTGGAAGTCTCCTTGTGCTCTCCTTAACCTGGGCCCAAAGAAGGCAGCAGACTTCCCTTAGAGGAGGATCTTAGAGGAGGATCTCTTCTACATATTGGACCCTCTGTTCCCCCAGTTGTGGAGTCACCCATGAATAAAACCTGCCTTTTCTTTCTCCTGCCAGTTTTTACTGTACAGGGGGTTGGCCTTTCCAACCCTAGCAATATCTCTGGTGGAAGAGGGATTGTTGCCTTCTCCATCGATCGATTGCCTTTCAGCCTCCAAGGGACTCATACCTGTTCCTCAGGGCTACCAGAGATGGGCGAAGGCAGATTTTGTCTGCCACCTCAAGCCTGGACTTGTTACCATTCATTCACATCCTTGCAGGTTCTGCCTTGTGTCTGCTTGGGGATGAATACTGCATTCCGTTCATGCTGGGGAATTCCTGGTGCCTGTTCTTGTTCCACAGAGGCCAGAGATAGACACCAGCAATCTATCTCCCTCTCTGAATCCTAGATGCTCCTCACTTTTTCAACATCTTTTCATAGCTCAGCTACCATGCAGAGCAGGTCTTACACCTGCTCACATCTCATGCAATTGCTGTCTCTGCAGCTGCCAAACTGTTAGGAAGCATGGCCAAAAGCACGACAGACACCAGTATGGTCAGATCATGCTCTCTCTTTATTACCCGGATAGCCTGACTTTTATAGCAAATTTATCAGGGGCGAATAGTGTCTCACACAAGATTATTGGTTGAAAGCACTCAGACAAACAACTGCAAGAAAACAACCCCACCTGCAAGAAAACAACCCCCTTGCGATTAGCAGTCATGTAGACCTTGTCCTTGAAGCCAGCTGCTGGTAACAATATTTTTCTGAATTCCTCAATTGGGCGATGTGGGAACACTATCATGGGAACTTCTCATAGTTACCCTGGTAGCTTGGTTTGCTCAGCTACAGCAAGCCATGGGATTTGCTGAGGCCTACTCCTGGTTGCTTTAAAACAAGCTCAGATCGAACAACTGTTCCATGGACTCATGTCCATGCCCTTTGTGCCAATTCCCAACAATTCCCCCTTTTTCTTTTTGTACGAGCAGTACTTGGCTGAAGGTTTTTTCCATCAAACGTTGAATACATTACATAACACAACTTAAACATAATAACACTACAATTACTATAATCACTTAATGGTACAAGGTATGTAACAAAAGGTGTGCTAGGGCTGGCTAGACTTGCACAGAAGGTGGTGGTATTCAGTTCCCTAGCTAGAGATACCCAGACATTCTCCTTAGGATCGAAGGCTGTCCTTGGCAGTCCTTGAGGTGTCGCAGCCCACGTCATTGTCAGAATGATTATCAGGAACCTCTTCATGGTCGTCTTCGGCGTGTGCAGATTCTATGGCTGCTTTAGTCCACTTTGCTAACACTACAATTACTATAATCAAGAGCATGAAAACACTCACCGCCGTAACCTGCGACCACCGCCTCCACACCCCCATGTATTTCTTCCTCCTCAACCTTGCCCTCATTGACCTGGGCTCCATCTCCACCACTCTCCCCAAAGCCATGGCTAATTCCCTCTGGGGCACCAGGGCCATTTCCTACTGGGGATGTGCTGCACAGATCTTTCTGCTTCTCTTGTTATTTTCAGCAGAGTTCTCCCTTCTCACCATCATGGCCTACGATCGCTACGTTGCCATCTGCAAGCCCCTGCACTATGGGAGCCTCTTGGGCAGCAGAGCCTGTGCCACCGTGGCAGCAGCTGCCTGGGGCAGTGGCTTTCTCAATGCTTTCCTGCACACTGCCAATATATTTTTACTGCCTCTCTGCCATGGCAATGCTGTGGACCAGTTCTTCTGCGAAATCCCCCAGATCCTCAAGCTCTCCCAGTCAGACTTCTACTTAAGGGAAGCTGTTATGGTTGTAGTAACTGCTTTTCTATTGTTGGGGTGCTTTATTTTCATTGTGCTGTCCTATGTGCAGATCTTCAGGGCTGTCCTGAAGATCCCCTCGCAGCAGGGGCAGCACAAAGCCTTCTCCATGTGTCTCCCTCACCTGGCTGTTGTCTCCCTGTTTATCAGCACCGTTTTGTTTGCCCACCTGAAGCCCCCCTCCATCTCCTCTCCATCCCTGGACCTGGTGGTGGCAATTCTGTACTCGGTTGTGCCTCCAGCAATGAATCCTTTCATCTACAGCATGAGGAACAAAGAGCTTAAGGATGCTGTGTGGAAACTGATGACCAGGTGTATTTAATACATAACAGAGTTCTTTCTTTGTTCTGCAAATCACTCAAAATGTTATGCACGGTATGCCAAGTCTGTCTTAGGTTGTTGAGTTGTTACTTTTTGTTTTTCAGTTTTATTCTTACAAAAGCTGTCCACAAAGAAATGCCATTTTTCATTTTGCTTTTCTATTTAAACCAATTAAATTTATTTTTTTTTATTTTTATTTATTTATTTTTTTTTTAATATACCTCTACTGAAATATTTTCTGTGTCTCCTGGGGTGCCCATGTGCAGAGGTGAAGGGGAAAAAAGCCCTGGCCCAGCAGTACAGCCAAGGAGCACCAGTGCTGGGTCCATGCAGAGCTGCTCCCTCGCCACTGACACACTCTCCTTTTGAGCCCTGCTGGTGGTGTAAGGCCTGGCTGCTCCTGCAGCTTGGTGCCAGTGCTGCTGTGTGGCCATGCTGGGACCACAGACAGGGACGTGCAGTGGGCACTTGAGTGACACAGCTGGCCTCCAGAACAGCATTTCAGCATGCTCAGACAGGATCTCCTTAGGGCACTGCTTGAATGCAGTGGAATAATGTCTTATTCCAAAGTGCCTGTCAAGAACATGTCCAGGAAATAGACAACAAAGTCTTCCTACTTTGCTAGTTTCTCCATGAGCTCAGTGTGCTGAGATCAGGGTTGCAAGATGGTCTCGTAGGGACTGAGGGCTGGGTCAGGACTCTTTTGTTGTTGGTTGAACCTGTCAGGCAGCCAAACCGCACACAGCTGTTAGCTTAGTGCCACCATGCGAACTGAAAACGGTAAAATCTAAGAACTTTTAAGTTGTAGTAAAGTCGGTTTAATAAGAAAACAAATAAACAAAACAAAACAAAAGAAGAAAAGAAGAAAAAGAAAAAAAAAAAAGAAAGAGAAAAAAGAGGAAGAAAAAGAGAAAGAGAAAAAGAAAGAGAAAGAGAAAAAGAAAGAGAGAAAGCGATGCACAATGCTTTTGCTTACCAAGTGCAAACTGATGCTCTGCCAGTCCCCTGGCTCTGGCAGCTCACATGGCAAACTCCCCCAGGTTTTATTCCTGAGCACATCTAATGGTCTGGAATATCCCTTTGGCCAGCTGCAATCAACTCTTCTGGTTTTATCTCCTCCCAACTTCTTGTGCACCCCCAGCCTCCTCACTGGCAGACCAGCATGAGAAGCAGAAAAGTCCTTTGCCCCGTGTAAGCACTGTTCTGCAACAACTAAGACGTCAGGGAGTTATTGACACAAATCATAAATCCATTTTTCATCATAAATCCAAACCGATGCCATACCCCCTACAAGGAAGAAAATTTTCTCTACTGTAGCTGAAACCAGGACAAAATCCATTACTTAAGCTGAATAATCTACATCATGCTCAGGTTCCTGTATTGTGTTTATGTGTCAAGGTTTTGGTAGTAGGGGGCCGTACGGGTGGTGTCTGTAAGCAGAGACCAGCAGCTGCCGCGTGTTAGATAAGGGCCAGTTCCAGATGGCTCCAAAGGGACCTGCCACTGCCCATAGCTAAGCCAGTAAGCAAAGTTTTTTGCACCTCTGTGAGAGCATATTTAAGAAAGGGGGAAAATAAATAAATAAAACCAGAAACCTGCTTTACAACAGCTGTTGGGAGAGCGAGGAGTGAGAACCAGCCCTGCAGACCCCAAGGCCAGTGCAGCAGGAGGGCAGGAGGTGCTCCAGGCAGGCAGCAGCAGTTCCCCTGCAGCCTGTGGAGAGGCCCCTGGTGGAGCAGGCTGTCCCCCTGCACCCATGGGTTCCACGTGGAGCAGATCTTCACACAGTAACCTGTGGAGGAGCCCCCGGTGGAGCAGGTGGATGTGGCCTGCAGGAGGCTGCAGCCCATGGAGAGCCCCCACAGGAGCAGGCCCCGGGCTGGAGCTGCAGCCTGTGGACAGGAGCCCACACAGAAGCAGGAGGTCTGGGGGGAGCTGCCGCCAGTGGGGGGCCTGTTCTGGAGCAGTTTGCTGCTGAATGGGCCCTGTGATACGGAGTGGTGTGGAAGCAGTTCCTGAAGAGCTGCTGCCTGTGGGCAGCCCCTGCAGGCTCAGTTCAGGAAGGACGGCATCCCATGGGAGGGACCACGCTGGAGCAGGGGCAGAGAGTGAGCGTGAAGGAGCGGCGGAGACAAAGCATCAGGGACTGACCGCAGCCCCCGTTCCCCTGCA
This sequence comes from Netta rufina, assembly GCF_964035555.1. Lineage (NCBI taxonomy): Eukaryota > Metazoa > Chordata > Aves > Anseriformes > Anatidae > Netta > Netta rufina. Next base: position 482,805 of record NC_140159.1, on the reverse strand, counting down.
CCGCTAAGGGGAGGAGGTAGAAGAGGGTGGATAGGGGCAAGGTGTTTTTAGTATGTTTTGAGTTTCTCACTGCTCTGGCTTGTTAGTAATAGGCAATAAATTACGTTAATCTCCCTATGCTGAGTCTGTTTTGCCCATGACAATAATAGTTGAGTGACCTCCCTTTCCTTATTTCAACCCTTAAGCCCATTTCATCATATTTATTCCCCTTTTCCCTTTGAGGAGGGGGCATGAGAGGGGTTGTGGTGGAGTTTAGTTGCCCAGCTGGGTAAAAGTACCACAGTCCCACACTTTCCAGTTGTGGTATAAATGCCTGAAGTAACTAGGAAAATAATACTAACGTTCACATTTTTAAGGAAAAGGTACAGCATTGAAGAGGCTTTCAGGGTAGGGCATAACTGCATTACCTGAGCGTTTCTTAGGCTCCCAACCTTTGATGCTATCGCGCTGGGGAAACTTGGTGTGCTAGCTCTGAGGAACAGCACGGAGCGTAGAGTGGAGTGGAGACACCACGGCTAGGCTCTGTAATCAGGTGGGGCCTCGATTGTTCTTGTGCACAAAGCTGCACCTTTTGCCACCCTAAGCCAAAGACCTGTCATGTTTTGACAAATGCTGTACCCTAGTGTACTTTTTGCTCTTTATAATATCATTATAATACCAAAACACACCTCCATCCCAAAAGCTACCCACCTCCAAGGTGCGACCACCCCTCACCAAGCATGCGCCCTGAATTTCTCGGAGCCTATTACTTTAAACGGAGACGGGAAAACTTTACACCAATCATAACTAAGAGATGCTTGACTAGAGCCACTCAAGCTCCACCTAAAAGATAGAAAATAATATAAATTGGCCCAAGAGAGAGGGGTTGTTAGGGAAGATACCACCGTCAGGGGAGATGCCATCCTGAGGGAATACAACATCCTTAGGACCTCCTGACTCCTGGGATCAGTCGACGGGCTGAGCCTCTCTTCCCCCCCCCCCTTAGAACGCCTTTGGGTGAGATCTGAATACTTGCTTATAAATCTCTATAGAGTCTTTGATCCTTTTAACGCGTTTATTTCTAGGCTGCACACCTGTGACACCTGTGACACCTGTAACACCTGTAACATCTATAACATCTATAACAACATCTGCAACATCTATAACATCTATAGCACCTGTAACATCTGCAACACCTACAACACCTATAACACCTGTAACATCTGTAACACCTATAACACCTGTGTATTTCATGCATACTAGCTTGCTTTTGCAGACAGTCACTATCGTTGGCAATCCAAAAGAACCTGATTATCTGTTGCTGTAATAAACCATACTTGATTGCATTGTGATAACTCTCATTAAGTGCAACGAGGGTGAGGGTGGTTATCCGTGATAGTTCAGTGTTCTGAATCTAACCAGACCCCCAGGCGGTTAATGCATTTTTGGTGAATGTCCAAACAGACCCCCAGATGGTTAATGCATTTTTGGTGAATGTCTGAACAGACCCCCAGACGGTTAACGTGTTTTTGGTGAATGTCCGACTGGTTCAGTACCCTGAATCTGACCGGGCCCGTGACGGTTAATCAGCTACACCCCTTAACACGACAACATGGGATTTGGGGATGCCTAGATGTGGTAGGGACACATGGTGTGGTGTGGACGGGGGCTCGAGGGGATATGGGGGACATGGAGGGGACGTTTGGGAGTGGGGCAACATGGGGGGACATTGGGACATATGGGACTGGGGGAACGTGGGGTGTTTTGGTGGAGGGAGGTCTGCAGGAGGTCTTTGGGTTGTTTGGGGAGGCTTGCGGGGGGGCTTGAGAGGTTTGGGGGCTCCTGGTGGATTGTGAGGGGGAGCTGAGGGGGCCCTGGCAGGTTTCTGGAGGGAGTTTGGGGGTGTGTGGGAGTCTGGGGGGTGTTTAGGGGTGCCTGGGGGGGTTGAAGGCAGCCCCGTGGAGCAGGTGCTGGCCCTCTACTGGGGCACCACGGGCTGGGGGCCCGCCGGGGTGGGGGGGGGGGGTATGGGGAGGCGTGGGAGATGGGGGACATGCAGGGCATGTGGGGATAGGGGGGACGTGGGGACTTGGGGGGCAAGGGGACATGGGGGGATGTGGGGGGGACGTGGGGATTTGGGGGGACATGGGTGGGACAGGGACACGGGAGCGTGGGTGGGGGAGTGGGGACATGGGGGGAGGTGGGGACATGAGGGGACATGTGGGGACTGGGGGAACACGTGGGGACATGGGGAGGGCATGGGACATGTGGGGACATGGGGGACATTATGGGGACATGGGATGGGGGGACATGGAGGGAACATGGAGGGGACATGGGGACACATGGGACTGGGGGGGCACAGGAGGACATTGGGGGTCCGTGGGGCCATATGGCATGGGGAGGCCATAAGGGAACGTATGGGGCCATGGGGGGGGTCTGTGGGGTAGGGGGGGATTCTATGGGGTGGTGAGCACCTGGGGGGGCTTCTATGGCGTGGGGGCACCCAGAGGGGATCTATGGGGTGGGGGGTGCACGGCCCCTCTATCGTGGTTCCACTCGAGTGGGCAGCCGAGCTCCACCACAGCCGCTCTCTCCCTCCCCCTCCTCAAAGAGGAATGGGGAGAAAATATGATGAAAAGGGCTCAAAGTGGAGATAAGGACAAGGAGATCACGCAGTAATTCTTGTAACGGGCAAAACAGACTCGGCAGAAGGAGATAGGAAGAGTTATTGCTTATTACTAACAAGCTAGAGAAGTGAGAAACTGATTAAGGAGGCATTGGGGAGGCAAGGACAATCCCCAGACAAGGACTGTGTATTTCGAAACAAGACACTGGAACTCACGAGAAGGAAGCGGCAGGCGGACAGAGAAACAAATGGAAGGACTATAAGGCTCGAAACTGGACATTGCAATTCATGAGAAAGAGCCAACAAACGGAAGAATTAGCAACAGCCAGCTCTTGCAATTCAGAAACGTGCCAACTCAGCACAACCCTGACCAAAGGTGAAAAGTACACTGTGAGGAAGACTCGGCGTCTTCCTCCCAAAGACCCCTGCCCACAAGGCTTGGGAGGCTCGACGCAGGCACAAGGTGCCAAAAGGCTAATTAGCATGAGAAGCCAGGGCAGGCGGGGATAGGGAATGAATACGTAGAGGCGCTTGTAGAATATTGATAGATTGATTGTAGAAATTCAAGACTGCTTTCCGCTTTGGGTATGCACGATAGCTGGAGAGATCCCCCGTGCATCCAGCGCTGCAATAAAGAATATACCACTTCAAGGAATTTCGGCTTCCATCTTTGAATCAAAACAAAGGAAAGAAACCAAAAGCACCTTCCCCCCCCATCCACCCTCTTCCACCTCCTCCCCCCGAGCGGCGCAGGGGAATGGGGGTTATGGTCACTCTACCGCACTTCTTCTCTGCCGCTCCTTCTCGGTCACTCTCGTCCCCTGTGTTGTGGGGTCCCACCTGGAATACACAATAAATGTGGAAGACATTATGAAAATGGGCCCGACAGCAGAGGGCTTGTACTAATAAAGAAGGAGGCTGCTGATAAACCCCAGGCAGTAGGACCAAATGAGATATTATCAAGAAGTGTTCAGAGAATCCAGCCTGCAGAAAATGCTACAGTGCCAACCCTCAGTAGCCTTACAAGCTCAGACAAAGCCAAAAATGATAACATAGCTGAGAATAATATATGGGGAATCATGAATGCCAGCTACCAACTATTAAACAAAATAAACCCAAATAGGACAGAACATTGCTGGTTATGTTTTAGTATAAGGCCCCCATATTATGATGCTATAGGGGACACTGGGGAGCCCACCCGCACAAACGAGAGCAACCCTCTACAATGCAACTGGGGAAGAGATATAGGGGTAACACTAACACAAGTCACTGGAGGTGGTAGGTGTGCGGGCACGGTTCCTGGGGGGAAGCGCCACCTATGGAATATCACGGAGAATGGGAAACAATCAGCTGAATGGTTAATCCCGGCTAACAACACTGGGTGGGTTTGCTCGTCAGTAGGTGTAACTCCTTGTCTATCGCTACAACTCTTTAATGCGTCTCATGATTTCTGTATACAGGTAATAATTATACCAAGGATTCTATACCATTCTGAGGATTATATGTATACTCAGCACACGGCAGCAAATTATCATTTGGAAAAAAGGGAACCGTTTACAGCTTTAACTCTGGCCACTTTAAGAATCTTGGGAGGAGCAGGGGTCAGTACTGGAGTTGCTTCATTAGTCAAGCAAAATCAAGAGTTCACCTCTTTACGCATTGCTGTGGACGAGGACCTGGCCCGGATTGAACAATCTATCTCAGCCCTGGAAAAATCTGTTAGGTCACTCTCAGAGGTAGCGCTACAAAATCGTAGAGGATTAGATTTGGTATTTCTACAACAGGGCGGGTCGTGTGTAACCCTGAAAGAAGAATGTTGCATGTATGCTGACCATTAGGTTTGTCAGACATTGGAACAGGCTGCCCAGGGAAGTGGTGGAGTCACCATCCCTGGAAGTCTTTAAAAGACGTTTAGATGTAGAGCTTCAGGATATGGTTTAGTGGGGACTGTTAGTGTTAGGTCAGAGGTTGGACTCGATGATCTTGAGGTCTCTTCCAACCTAGCAATTCTGTGATTCTGTGATTCATACTGGAGTGGTAAGGGATACCATGGCCAAGCTCAGGGAAGGATTGGAGAGGAGAAAACGGGAATATGAAGACCGACAGAACTGGTATGAATCTTGGTTTAATTATTCACCTTGGCTTACTACTTTACTATCAACTATAGCAGGACCCTTATTGTAATTAATAGTAGCGCTAACTTTCGGGCCATGTATTTTTAATAAACTGATTGCGATTGTAAAAGGTCGTTTAGAAGCGGCACATCTAATGCTCATACGTGCCAAATACGAACCAGTAAGTACCAACGAAGGAATCGAGGAAACATTGGTTCTTAGCAGCCAGGCATTGCAGAGATTCAATGAACAAAAAGAGGGACCAAAAGAAAAAGGAGGGATTGTAATACACAATAAATGTTTGTTCACTGTCTTTTGTATTATAAAATCTGGTACACTCCAGGAAGTGTAGGAAGATTAGATATTAAGCCTTTTAAGGTAACTATAACCAACCCGGGTGCACCAACGAGAATTAAACAATACCCCCTGTCTGAGGAAGGCAGACAACGGTTAAAGCCTGAAACTCAAAGGTTGTTACAACAAGGGTTGCTAGAACCTTGTATGTCCCCGTTTAATACTCCAGTATTACCAGTGAAAAAGAAAGATGGCAAATATAGATTGGTACATGATCTAAGAGAAATCAATAAGAGAACCGTGACCAGACTTCCTGTTGTGGCAAATCCCCATACCCTATTAGGTCAATTGCACCCAGATGATCAGTGGTATAGCGGAGTGGATTTAAAGGATGCATTTTGGGCATGTCCTCTGGAGGAAGGTAGTAGGGATTATTTTGCCTTTGAATGGGAAGACCCAGATACCCACCGAAAGCAACAATTACGGTGGACTGTCCTTCCTCAAGGATTCACTGAATCACCTAATTTATTTGGACAAGCCCCGGAGCAAATTTTACAAAGCTACGATAAGCCACCAGGAGTAACATTAGTACAGCATGTAGGTGATTTGTTATTAGCAGGGAGAGACGAAGATACTGTTAGGCAGGCCAGCATACAGCCGTTGAACTTTCTTAGCCTGCAGGGACTGAAAGTCTCGAAATCGAAGCTGCAGTTTGTAGAACAAGAGGTAAAATACTTGGGCCACCGACTAAGTGAGGGAACTAAGAAATTAGACCCAGACAGAATCAGTGGGATATTGGCTTTAACGACCCCATGAACTAAGAGGCAGGTACGACTGTGGTGTAATTGCCTGAAGTAACTAGGAGAATAAAACTAACATTCACATTTTTAAGGAAAAGGTACAGCATTGAAGAGGCTTTCAGGGTAGGCACTTTTTGCCACCCTGAGACAAAGACATGTCATGTTTTGACAAATGCTGTACCCTAGATCATTATAATACCAAAACACACCTCCATCCCAAAAGCTACCTGCCTCCAAGGTGCGACCACCCCTCACCAAGCATGCGCCCTGAATTTCTCGGAGCCTATTACTTTAAACGGAGACGGGAGAACTTTACACCAATCATAACTAAGAGATGCTTGACTAGAGCCACTCAAGCTCCACCTAAAGGATAGAAAATAAGATAAATTGGCCCAAGAGAGAGGGGATGTCAGGGAAGATACCATCCCGAGGAAATACAACATCCTTAGGACCTCCTGACTCCTGGGATCAGTCGACGGGCTGAGCCTCTCTTCCCCCCCCCCCTTAGAACGCCTTTGGGTGAGATCTGAATACTTGCTTATAAATCTCTCTAGAGTCTTTGATCTTTTTAACGCGTTTATTTCTAGGCCGTGCACGTGTAACGCCTGTAACACCTGTGTATTTCATGCACGCTAGCTTGTTTTTGTCACTACCGCTGGCAATCCAAAAGAACCTGATTATCTGTTGCTGTAATAAACCATACTTGATTGCATTGTCATAGCTCTCATTAAGTGCAACTAGGGTAAGGGTGGTTATCCGTGATAGTTCAGTGTTCTGAATCCAAGCAGACCCCCAGACGGTTAATGCGTTTTTGGTGAATGTCCGACCGGTTCAGTACCCGGAATACGACCGGGCCCGTAACGGTTAATCAGCTACACCCCTAAACGCGACATACGACAACTATTAGGGTTGACTGGCTATTGTAGACAATGGAGTGAAGATTACAGCGGCAAAGTTACATTTCTTTCTAAGAAATTGACTAAGGATGGGTTGCTAAAATGGACCAAAGAAGACGAAAAACAATTAGAAAAATTGAAAGAAGAATTAGCACGCCCTCCAGCGTTGAGTCTTTCGGATTTGAGGAGACCGTTTTTCTTATTTGTTAACAGCACTGAGGGCACTGCAGATAGAGTATTAGCCCTAGAATGGGCAGGGAGTAAAAAGCCTGTGGCTTATCTATCTAAATGGCTGGACCCGGTTAGTCGGGGCTGGCCAAGTTGTTTACAGCTAGTAGTAGCAGCTGCTTTATTAGTAGAAGCAGCACAGAAAATTACCTTCGGAGGAGAGATCAAGGTGATATCCCCACACAATATCCGGGGAGTACTACAGCAAAAAGCAGAAAAATGGTTCACAGATGCCAGCTTACTAAAATATGAAGGAATTTTAATTTCCTCCCCAAAACTAACATTAACAACAACTTCCCTACAAAACCCTGCTCAGTTTCTTTATGGGGAACCGAATGAGCCCTTAGAACATGATTGCCTCCAAAATATAGAAGAGCAAACAAAACTGAGACCTGATTTGGAGGAAGAAGAGTTACGTATAGGGGAACAGATATATGGAGATGGTTCTTCACGAATAGCGGGAGGGAAGCGCAAATCGGGGTACGCATTAGGGAATGGGAAAACTTTTGAAATAATTGAATCCGGACCTTTAAGTCCAAGTTGGTCTGCCCAGGCTTGCGAATTCTATGCTGTACTACGGGCCTTAAGACTGTCAAAGGGCAAAAGTGGCACAATATATAGAGATTCAAAAGACGCATACGGGGTAGTACATACATTTGGTAAAATATGGGAAGAGCGAGGGCTCATCAATTCACAGGGAAAGGGATTAGTACACCAAGAACCGATTACCCAAGTCTTACAGGCTATCAGAGGACCTAAAGACATTGCTGTAGTACACGTTAAAGGACACCAGCGGGGCCTCACCCCTCAGATCACAGGGAATCATTTGGCACACCAGGAGGCTAAAAGAGCGGCACTAATGACCGTGCGAATTCTAAAAACAAGGGAAGACTGCTCAGACTGCAGGAATGATTTAAGGAAATTTCCATGCTATGATTACGAATGGGAGGACGGGAAGAAATAGTCACATTGTTCCCATCATAGGCCAATTTATACTCTGCTTAGCTTCACATTACAAGAAAAGAGCAAAATGATTCAAATGGGAATAAAAGAAACAGATGAAGGCAAATGGGTGCTACCCGACGGACGGGAAATGCTTTCAAAATCCGCAGCCCTGAGGCTATTACAAAGGTTTCACGAAAACACCCACTGGGGAACTCAAGCATTGGTGGATCAATTTGCAATAAAGTATATGTGTCTTGGAATGTATAATATAGCAAAACAAATTGTAAATGATTGTTTAACTTGCAGAAAGGTAAACGCCCAACACTTGAGAGAAAAAGTATCGGGAGGTCGGGAATTGGCTCACCGACCATTTGCTAAAAGTCAACTGGACTTTACAGACCTCCCAAAAACAGGGAGGTTCAAATATCTATTCGTGATTGTAGATCATCTTACACATTTTGTTGAAGCTTTTCCGACAGCAAGGGCCATGGCTCAAACCGTGGGAAAAACACTACTTGAGAATATTATTCCTAGATACGGAATTGTAGAAACAATTGACTCTGACCGAGGCCCTCATTTTGTCTCCAAAGCGTCTCGAGAGACTATGAAAGCTCTAGGAACAAGCTGGGAATACCACACTCCGTGGCATCCCCAAACTGCTGAAAAGGCAGAGCGAATGAATGGTGACATTAAAAAACAACTAACTAAACTAATGCTGGAAACAAAAGCTTCTTGGGTAAAATGTTTACCTCTTGCACCGTTAAGCATACGGACACAGCCCAGGACTGAGGTAGGAATTTCTCCTTTTGAAATGCTATATGGTATGCCCTATGACTTGGAATTGCCACTTGATCACCCCCAATTACAGGATGCCCAGTTAAGACCTTATTTAATACAACTCATGAACCGACGGATAGAGCTCCGGGCAAAAGGTTTGGTAGCACAACGCCCTCCGTTAGACACAGCAATTCACAAGATAAAACCCGGGGACAAGGTTCTAATTAAGACTTGGGAAGAGACGTCTTTAACACCACGATGGGAAGGCCCCTACCACAGAAATGGCCATCCCGACAGCGGAGAAGGGGTGGACTCATGCCAGCCGCGTGAAAGGACCAGTCCACGAGGGTAAGTGGGAAGTAGCGCCAGGACCTGAGGACCTGAAACTGACACTGAAACGGACTCCAGAAGTATTGTGTGCTGGCTGTGTATTGTGGGAGGGGGTGGAAACACCACCCACGGGATGCAGTCCTTGATGAACTCATCCGGCGTGGGCTTCCCACAGGCAGCAGCTCTTTCAGAACTGCTCCAGATATGGCTCTGTACCACGGGCTCCATCCCTCAGGAGCAGACTGCTCCAACCTGGCTCCCCCATGGGCAGCAGCCCCTGCCAGACCCCCTGCTCCTGCGTGGGCTCCTCTCCACGGGCTACAGGTCCGGCCCGGAATCTGCTCGGGCAGGGCTCTGCCACAGGCCGCAGCCTCTGTCGGTGCAGGGCCACCTGCTCCACCGTGGGCTCCTCCACGGGCTGCAGCGTGGAACCCTGCTCCACCATGGGCTGCAGGGGGACAGCCTGCTTCACCACGGGCCTCCCCACAGGCCGCAGGGGACTTCTGCTCCATGCCTGGAGCACCTCTCCCCCTCCCCCTCCTTCTTCACTGCCCTTGGCGCCTGCAAGGCTCTTCCTCGCTCCTCTCACTCTCACAGCTGCTGTGTGGCGCAGCGTTTTTTCCCCTGTCTTAAACCTGCTCTCACAGAGGCGCAAAACAACATCGCTTAGTGGCTCAGCTCTGCAAACCAGCGGGGCCCTTCCCAACCACGGGGCAGCTTCCAGATCCTGCTCACAGCAACCACCCGTTTGGCCCCCCGCTCCCAAGCCCTTGCCACGTCAACCCACGCCCCCCTCTCACCTGATTGGTCTGATCCTGCATGAGCCCCGCCCCTCCTCTGGGGCTGGGCCACGCCCCCTGCCGCGGGGCTCTCCCCCCTCCGCTGGAGAGGGGCGTGGCTCAGCGCTCCAAGCACAAGCCCCGCCCCTTCTCCCTCTCCCCACCAATCGCAGCGCTTCCAGGCAGGGGCGGGGCCGCGGTTGGGGGCAATAAAGGGGCTTTTCCCAAGGGGGGGGCAGCCATGTTGTTGACGGAGCGTGGGAGAGTCGTGAGGTGTCGGGGCGGAGGTCTGGGGACCCTTGGGGGGAGGGCTTGAGGGGGAGGGGGCAGGGCTGGGCTGGGGGGTCCTGGAGGCATCTGGGGGGCAGTCTAGGGGCCCTTGGGGGGTTTGGCGGCGCTTTGGGAGGGGTGCTGAAGATGTCTGGGGGTCTCTCAGGGGTTCCGGGGGGGCTGGATGATTTGGGGGAATCTGGGAGGGCCCTGGGGGTTCAGGGGAATCCTGGGGGGGCTGTTGGAGGGGTCCTGGAGGCATTTGGGGGGCCCGAAGGGGCTCTTGGGGGGGGTTGGAGGAGCCATGAGGGGATTCGAGAGGGTCCTGGGGATGCTTTGGGGACACGGAGAGGTTGAGGGGGGGCTGGGTGTTTTGTGCGGGGGCCTGAAGGGGGCCTAGGAGGAGTTGGGGCGCAGTTGGGGAGGTCCTGGGGGTGTTTAGGGGCGCTCTGGAAGATGGTTGGGTGGCCAGGGGGTGTTTGGGGGGAGCCCTGAGGGGTTTTGGGTGGGGGTCTGAATTGTTGGGGGGCCCCTGGGGGTTTTTGGGGGTACCTTTTGGGGGTCCCCAGGCTCCGGAGGCGCCTCAGGCTTCCCGCCCTCGCTGAGGCGGCAGCTCTCAGCCAATCAAGGTGCGGGTGCTGCCCGCCCCGCTTCCTGAGTGGCTGCCACTTCCCGCCTCCAGCCATCAGCAGCCAATCAGGGGCGAGGGTTTTCCCGCCCATCGCCCCCTCCGTCGCTTTCCCTCCTCTCCCAAATGGCGGCGCTCACGGGCCGCGGCTGAGGCGCTGAAGAGCCGCCGCCGCCTCGTCCAGGCGTCGCAGCCCTGCTGCAGCCTCCCCGGCCGGCCCAGTAACCCGTTTTCCCCCGTTTTTGGCCTTTTTCTGCCGGTGTTCTTCTTTGCTTTGGTTGTGGGGCCCAGGGGGCAGCGCTGTGAGCAGAGGCGTCCCCTCACGGAGGCTTTCCCCAGACGCGCGGCCGCCATTTTGAGGCCAGAGAGGTGCCGCTGGTTTGCATTTGTATTCCCTTTACGGTTGCCCTCCCCCAGAAATAAGGCCGGGGGTGGTCTCTGGCTGAGGGGGGGCCGCTAAAATGCGTGCAGAAGCCAGCGTTTGGGGAATTGGAAAGCTCTGACAACCCGAATGTGCTGGGTTTGGTTGTGAGCCGCAGGCTGTGGTGCGTGGCTAAGCCCCATTTGTCGTTTTGGTGAGTGAAAAGCTGAGAAAGGCAGAGAGGGAGCGGGTGAGAAAGGAGGTCACATTCTGCTTGGGGTGGTTTTCTTTGCTTTTGCTTGTCCTGGGTAATTTGTGGCTGCATTTGCCGGCTGCCACAGCTGCTCCTCCCCGTGCCCGTGCAGGGCAGCCCCAGCCTTGGGGAGCCAAAAGTTGTGATTGTGGGGGAGGAAAACAGAAACCAAAACCTGTCTCTGCTATCTCCAGCCCTCCGTGTCCATACCCAGCACCAACTCTTCTGGAGCTTTTCCCAGTCAGCAATGAGTGTGTGAGAAACACTCCGTAGCCAATAACTTAGGCTCAGGCCAGGATCTCAGTGAAGTAGCAATTTATTCGCGATTGCAATGGTGGGCGCCCCACAAGCAGGAGAGAGCGCATCTACTAGTTCCAAAACACAGTTTATATACCTTTTGATGGCAGGATGCTCCCCTGTTTCCCCACTGAGTGGGTAATCCAGGTTCACAATCTATCTGATGCTTCACAAACAATGCATGGCCTTCAGTCGCTGGCCTGTTAAATTTCAAATTTCTTTTGACATGTTTACTGCTTGAAGTGGTCATGCTTCTTCACTTATCTGACTTGACACCGTGATTTTCACCTAATTGTCCTGAGGAGTCTGATTGTCTGCATTTTACAAGGTCGCCTGCTAAACTTTCTTATCACTGTAAGCATATCTCAGTACCTCATTCCCTCCTTCTAAACAGTGTAACTCTGCAAAAACACTTCAATTCCCACAAGTGGAAAAGCCCTTTCTTGACCCATTTTGCCTCCACTGAACAGGGCTTTGCTTGGCAGTAGGAATACGTAGAGGAATGTTCAGGATGTGCAACCATTTTCCCTACAAGGGATAGGGGGGTGGGGGAGGTTTCCACGTGCTGCTGGTGGCGTCGGTGTCTTTGCGCCTGGGTTGGCACAGTGACGCTGGGGTTAAAAAGTGATGTTGAAGAACTGCAGCAGGTGAGAGGTTTGTGCTGTGTTGTGTGATTTTGAGGGAAAAACTTTCCAAAAGCCCAGCACGTGGCTGGGTCTGCCCTCAGTGCTGCTGATGGGCTCCCTGGGGGCAGTGGGGAGCTTCTCTGAGTCCTGGGGGTCCCTGGGGACAGCAGGACCCCTGTGTGGTGGTGGCAGGACGTGGTGTCTGCCCCCAGTTCTGGGCCCGTTCCTGCCCCAGACCATGGGTGAGTGTCCTGAGGTCCCTGTGCGTGGTGTCCCAGCCCACCTGGGTCCCTCGAGGGCTGCACTGCCCTGGTGTGTCAGCAGTTTGGGGTCATCCAACTGGGAGGTGCTGGGGGAAGCTGTGGTCGCTGGAGCCGTTGGGGTGGGTGACACAGCTGTGCTGTGGCCAGGCAGGGTGACAGTGTCGCCAGCGTCACCAGGCGCTGGTCCCACCTCAGCTGTGCTCCCGGACACCTCCCAGCCTGCAGGTCCCTGGGTTCGGGTTTAGGGTTAGGGTAGAGGTTAGTGCTAGGGGTAGTGGTTTGGGAAGGGGGTTGAGGGGCAAAGTTCTGGGTTGGGGATTATGGTTTGTGATTATTTCTTCGGGATTTAGAGTTGGAGTGCAAGAACACGGGTTAAGTTTGGGGTTTATGCATGGGGTTAAGTGTTAGGGTGAAAGGCTTGAGTTCTGTTTTGGCATTGAGGGATGGCAGGTATCCTTAGGGGAGGGGTTAGAAGGTGTAGGATTGGGTTTTTGGTTGAGATTATGGGTAGGGCTTCCTGTTGGAGGTTAAGGTTTATGGTTTGGGTTTAGGCATGTTTTTTGGATTTGGGGTTGTTATTTTGAGTTTGGCCTCTGGGTTAGCAGTTAGGGTTGAGGGACAGTAGGGACTGGGACAGTTAAGAACGAAACGTGACGGGTGAGCTCATAGAAGGAACCATTCTGGCACTGGAGCCAGCTGGCTCAAGTTCGCGCTGGTGAACTTGATACGGAGCCATTTTGCCCCCTCTGCCCCCCAGGGGAAATCTTAGGTTGACTTCTTAAATGTTTTGCAGCCTGGAAGTTGTCCCCAGAAGGTAGACACGCGCACACCCCCCCCAAAACCAGATGCCCATCTCCTCCGTGGTGCTGAGGCAGCAGCACGTGGAGAGCAAGAGACTGGGCTCCGGTCCTTCAGCCATGGTTCAGGTAAGCCAGCTCTAAACAGCCCTTTCCTATTTCCTAGAGGAAAGAGCCTGTTTCGTCCTTCTCTCCCATCGCTTGGTGTCTGAGCAAATTGCTCCCACTCTGCTCTCCCAAAGTGGCCAGCAGTGAGAACAGGAGGGAGGGAGGGCTGAGAGGGTGTCAAGATGAGAACATCCTTGCTCCATCTCTCAGAGCAGGGAAGCACCAGGACGAGGCAGGAGGGGAGGGGGCACTGCCACGGCAGAAGGGGAGAAGCCAGCACAGAGGAAGAGCTTTTCCAGGAGAACTGAGGGGGGAGAAACAGAGCTCCTCCAGCAGCTGCTGCTCCTCGTCCTCCCCTGCACCAAGAGGTGCTTGAGAGAGCCTTCTGCCACTGGGATGAGGATGTGGGGGGAGTCGAGGCAAAATGAAGACAGGAGGCCTCAGGGGGAGCGTTAAGAAAGCCCCCTGGAAATAGGCGAGGAAAAGATTTGTGCCCTCAACTCTGCCACTTCCCTCGGGGCTGATGAGGAAAAAGCACTCACCAGCAAGGGTGCAGAGGGCTGCGAAAACACAGTCAAGAAACAGAGCAAAAAGAAATACGAGCAGGTCCGGGGAAAAAATACAGAGAGAAATGTCGAGGGAAGACGGAAAGCTAAGTAAGGTTAGAGGGTTAGCAGCAAGCATTAGCTGATTCTTTGCTGGGAGTTTCAGATGCGGGGCTCAGGGGCAGAAGCATTCAGTACTTGGACTAAGCTGACCATCAAAGCCTGCAATTTGCCATCAAAAGCCACCGATGAGCATTTACCCAAACAAGGCTAGCCATCAGAAGTTGAAATTCTCGAGCAATAGAATCCCCCTCAAACCCAAGTGAGTCTGAAGTGCCGCAATTGCTGTACAGAATTTTACTTGACAAGCAGAAGCACTTGGAAAAATCATTTTAACTTGCAGGTTCCGTTGTGAAAGCGCAGCCCAGCAGGATGGAAATGGTGCTGTCTTTTTCTCCCCAGCTGCCGTCGCATCCTCTCCTTTCCCCTCCAGGGATGTGCAGGTTTTCTCCACGTTGCTCTGAGGGCAGCTTCCCAGCTCTTGTCCCAGCAAGGGGAGGTTCCTGGCCATGGAGGCCGTGGAGAAGGTCCCTCAGCTGGAAACATCATCGTGTTTCCTCCACTGTCTCGCCGTCCACTGTCAGATGGATTTCTGTGAAGGGAGTGAGACTCTGAGCAAAAACTGCTACAGGTTTTTGGGGCTCTTTGCCCACACGTGGACCCCGTGGATGGCTTCAGGTCCCGCCGTTTCCCTCCCTCTGCTCACCCCATCCCCAGACCCGGCCAGCAGCAGGGTTCAGCTCTGCCAGGCCCACCCACAAAGCCCCTCTCTTCCCACCCGGCCTGGAAACCAGCACCCAGCTGCAAACACACACTCTCCTCTCGGGCCAAGAGCAGCCTCCTGCTTCGTTAGGCCTTCTAAATGCTGCCAAATAACGTGTGTCTGCATGTGTGTGCCTGGTGTGCCTGTGTGGCAACAGAAGGGAGCTTGAGGGACTTGAGGCTAGCCATGGAGGAGCCGAAGGTTCTGCTTGGATCGAGCCAAGCCCCGGCTCAAAACTGAGATCTCGTTGGAGAGGCCCCACTGTCCCCAGAACTACTTGCCTCCAAGGCTTGAGCCCCCAAAGGAACAGGGATGTGGATCACGCACCTCTTTTGCCACCTTTGACGGCGTTCTTGCAGCTCCGAGCAATCAAAGCTCGGGTCACCTTGGACTGGGCGGCGGCATCGGGAGCCTGGGTTTGAGCTCTGGCAGATGAGGATGCTCAGTGCTGGCCCCCTGGTCCGTCGGTGTTCCACCAATAGAGGTTTCGCTGGGCTCCTTGGGTGGTCTGGCTCTGATAGGATAAGGGCACAGCTCCAAGGACAAAGGTTTGAACTTTGGCATTTTCTGCTTCTTGGGCGGACTGGCTCTTTTTTGCCTTTGGCAATGGCGTGCGGGGCCTGAAGAGGAGCTTCGGTGGTTGATGTTGAGCAGAGCTGGCCTCCTGGTGCATGTCTGTCCCAGTGGTAGAGGCATCGCTGGGCTCCTTGGGCAGGCTGGCTCTCTTACCTACGGGCAGCGGCGTTGAGAGCCTGGGCAGGAGCTTTGCTTCTTGAAGTTGCGCAGAGCTGGCCCCCTGGTGTATCTGTGTCCCAGAAACAGAGGGGTCGCTGGGCTCTTTGGGCAGGCTGGCACTCACACATACAGCGCACGGTGACGGGAGCCTGGGTTTGAGCTTTGGCATTTGCAGTTTTGAAGAGCTGGCCCCCTGGTCCGTCTGTCCCAGTAGTAGCGGTGTCGTCGCTGGGCTCCTGAATTATGCTGCCCTCCGAGCTCGGCAGGGACAGCATGGACACGATGGGTGTTTCTAGCAGGCCTGGGGCTTTCTGAGATTCGGGGCACTTCACTCGCTCCGTCTCCGGCAGGGCGTCCAGGCTGGATAGCTTCCTGACTTCAGGAGGGGCTTTTGCTGCTTTTTGGCCCTTGCTCTCCTGACGTTTTCCACATCTTTCAGCCTTTGCCCGGCCCTGGTCTTGCACCGGTTGCTGTTTTGGGCTCTTGTTTCGATTTCCTCCTGGGCTCTGTTTTGGGCGCAGTTCCTGTCTGCAGCTGGTTGCGCAAAAGCTCCTTTATGGCAGGAGGCAGCTTGGGCATCAGCGGCAGCCTGCCGAAAGGACAGAGCCAAAAGAATTCCTCCACCTGCACGACAGGAAGGGTGGCAGTTCAGGCCGTTTCTCTGGAATCGGCAAGGAGAGATGTCAGCAGAACATTTCCATGACTCTGCTGTACCCGGGACACGCTGGGTGCTGAGGCCTCCTCCTGCGCTGTCCCAGGGGCCACTGTGCTCCCCTCCCAGCCTCCATCTGCAGGGGCCTCGGCCCTCCTTGGCACCAGCCTCAGCCGGCTCAATCTTAGGCCGTGACGTGGTTTGGGGGCCAAGTTCTGGCAGAGAGGAGCTGGGTACAGCCAATTTGGGGTGTTTTGGATCCCTGACCTCCTGCAGCACCCAGGGACAGGCACCTTGGGCACCTCACATACCAGGGCTCCATTTTGGAAGCCCGGAGACAAGAGGCTGTGCTGAGCTGGCATGAAGCTGTGGCACAAGAGGAGCCAGCAGCTGCTTTATATCTCTCACCTTGGCTGGAAGACGACAACACAGCCCGTTCCTTCTCCTGCCTGTCATCCCTGCGGGCCTTGAGACGCTCCCCGGGTGATAGCTGGGGCGCTTTGTCCATTATATAGCTGGCAAAAGAAGAGATCGGCGTGACCCAGGGCACCACCACTCCCCACGCTCACCTGCTCACGGACACATTTGGCAAGGAGCAAACGCTACCGAGCCCGAGCAGCGGCCACAGCCACAAACATACTCACTCGGGGAAGATGATGACACGGCCAGAGAAGGTCAGGGAGGCCACAGCTGACACCCGGGACACCACCATGTCCATCAGCTGGGGGACCTGCAGGGGAGGAGCAAGGAGATGGCAAATGTCCTCTGCCTGGCCTCCACTAGGTCCTGAAGGAGCCCAGGGCAGTGGGAGCCGGCAGGATCGCAGCTCTTGGCCACCCCAAGAGGCTGGCCAAGAGCTCCAAGCCAAGAGGTCTTGCTGGGCCAAGGGCAAGCATTGCTGCTGCCCCTGTGTGAGGCTGCCCAGGCTGTGGGGAAAACAAAGCCCTCACCTTGAAAAGAGCCTTCTGAAGGCTCCCCTGTTCTGACAGGCTCTCCAAGAAGTCGTAATAGAACTTGATTTCCACCCTCGTGCCTTCGATGAGGAGCACCCCAATGTCCTTCAGCACGAGAGCGATGTTCTCCCCATTCCCCAGGCTGCGAGAGATGAGGGACGTGGTGCCTTGGATGCAGCTCTCCACCTTCTTCCAGGACACGGAGGCAGCTGCAGCCACCTCAGGGAGATGGAGGGGCTCCAGCTCCTTATGGCCTGGAAAACGACACGAGAGGGATGGAGTCGGTCACCAGTGGCCCTTCCCCGCGTGTTCCCCAGTGCTGCTCATGGCAGTCGTCACCCAGAAAGGCTTCGGTTTGGGACCTGCTCCGTGCAGGCAGTGCTTTGCTTCTGAGAAGCACCTGAGATCCATGCAGCAAGGGATTCCTGCACCCTCTTACCTGGCAGGTACTCCTTGTCGGCTGTGAGGCTGTGGGCAACGATGAGGTTCCTGGCCAGGTGGAACGTGGGCCACTGCACCGTAAGGGACTTGTTCCCAACCTCGACCCGTTTAGAAACAACGGCAAAGCAGCCAAGAGTGGGAATTCGGACGCCCTGCAAGTGGCAGAGAACGGAAGGGCCGAAAGTTAAGGATCAGCCGGAGGTGGTCTCATCCAGGAACGGTGCTTCGGGCCCTGCTGTGCACTTCCCGCTGTTGGGAGCCAGGCTGAGGGGACCCAGGGGCTTCCAGCAACTGGGGTCAGCCCTGAGATACCACACCAACCTACCAGAAGCAACACCGCACTTGTGCGATACCTATTGGTCTCTTGGTGGGGCCTTTTGGGGTGAGTTTCCTGCTTTTGGGGTGGGGAACAAGGGCGACGTAGGTGCCAACCCACCTGGCGCAGCTGGAGGTGCTCCCGGATGTAGGCTGACACAGCATCCCAGATAGAAGATCGCTCTGGAAGGCAAGGAAAATCAGGTCACATGCTGCTTCTGGTGGCTGCCAGCCTTCCAGCACCCCCACCCCCGTGTTTTGGTGGCAGAGGAAAAGAGCCGTCACATCTCCGTCCCCAAACGGAGACCCCCCGAGTTGACCACAGAGCCAGGTCCTCCCCACAGAAAGCCCCAGACGGGGGTCAGCCGCGCTCCTGTAGTGCTGGGGGTGCTCGCACCTTGGTCAGTGACACCTCATATCGCAGAGACGTGCTCCATCGCACTGTTATCCCAGCAGTCTAACGTGGTCCACCTGGTGCGAGCAGGTTGCTCCTTGCTGGCATCAGCCACCTGGGAGCTCCTCCTGCCCGAACGTCTCGGTACCGCTGGCGCAGGACCCATCGCGCAGCCTCTTGTCGATGGTCGTGTCACGGTGACATCGTGGTGACACGGGCAGTGCTGGCTGCTGCCCGCGGTGACGGCGGCACCAACAGGCTGCTGCCTGCCCAGGCACCTCTGTGCTGGGGGGAGGACATCAAAGAGTTGGTGGAATCGGAGTAGTCGCGGAATCGAGTCCTGAAATTGGAGAAATTGGAATCATAGGAATAGAGTCGCGGAATGGTAGAAATGGCAGAACAGGAGAAATCCCAGAATCAGAGAAATCAGAGCAGACTCAGAAGTGGAATCGTAGGTGGAGGGAGATTGGTGGGACCTGAGGGGGGGAGGGCGTGGAGCCATGGGGGACACTGGGACATATGGGACTGGGGGGACATTTGGACACGGAGGGGACGTGGGTTGGGGGGAAATGGGGACACAGGGGGGACATGGGGGGGACTTGGGGCTGGGGTGGGACATGGGATTTGGGGATGCCTAGATGTGGTAGTGTCCTGGTTTCAGTTAGCACAGAATTAATTTTCTTCCTAGTAGCTGGTGGAATGCTGTGTTTTGGCTTAGAATGAGAAGAGTGCTGATAACACCCCGATGCTTTAATTGTTGCAGAGCAGTGCTTATACTAAGCCAAGGACATCTCAGCCTTTGCTCTGTCCTGCCAACGGGCAGGCTGGGGGGTGCAGTAAGAGCTGGGAGGGGACAGACCCAGGACAGGTGACCCAAACTAGCCAAAGGGGTATTCCATACCATCTGACGTCATGCTAAACAATATATAGGGGTGGCTAGCCGGGGGGAGGGGGCCGGACTGCTCGGGGTTAGGCTGGGCATCGGTCAGCGGGTGGTGAGCAATTGCATTGTGCATCACTTGTTTGTACATACTATTATTACTTTCGTATTATCCCCATTGTATCATCATTATTATTATTGTTATTATTATTTTTGTTATTTTTTTTTTCCTGTCTTATTAAACTGTCTTTATCTCAACTCACGGGCTTCACTTTCCATTTCTCTCCCCCGTCCCAGAGAGGGAGGGGGGAGGGTGAGCGAACGGCTGCGTGGTGTTTAGCTGCCGGTCGGGTTAAACCACGACAGGTAGGGACAGCGGGGGCTCGAGGGGACATGGAGGGGACGTATGGGAGTGGGGCGACATGGGGGGACATTGGGACATATGGGACTGGGGGAACGTGGGGTGTTTTGGTGGAGGGAGGTCTGCAGGAGGTCTTTGGGTTGTTTGGGGAGGCTTGCGGGGGGGCTTGAGAGGATTGGGGACTCCTGGTGGATTGTGGGGGGGAGCTGAGGGGGCCCTGGCAGGTTTCTGGAGGGAGTTTGGGGGTGCAGGGGGGTGTTATGGGTGTCTGGGGGGGTGGAGACTCTGGTGAAGGGTTGGGGGGGATGGGGTGGCCGGGGGGTGTTTGGCGGGGCTCTGGAGGATTTTCTTGTGGGGGTGTTGTGGATGGGGACTTGAGGTGTTGGGGGGAACCCTGAGGGTGTTTGGGCGGAATCGGGGGGGCTGAGTCAGTTGTTTTCCAAGCCGCAGGAATGCCGACTTGGCTCAAGTTAGCTCAAGTTTCAGCAGAACTGAAGGGCGACAGACAGCGTGATGTTTCAATTAACAAGATGCTTCAAGAGAAGAGAGGGTCGACAGATCACAAGATGTCGTCTATTTTGTCCTCGTTATTATAACCACAAGATTTACTCTATCCTAAAGTGAGTTTATACAATGGCATTCCCCCCTTTTCTGGACAATCTAGCAAATTTTCGTATTAACTAAAAGAATTTATCTTCCCGGTCTTTATGATATGTTCCCCGTAGCTTGCCATGCACGTTTGTGGAGGAAGCTAACATGGACATGCGTTGTAACAACTTCCAATTCCGAACAAGCAATACAAAAGACAGTATTAAACTTCTACCAACTAATAGGAATAAAACAATACTTGGGTGTCTCGAGGTGTTCAAAATCCCAGTTGCAGTTGGCGACCATCCAGAGTGTATCCCATCAGTTGTGATTTGGGTCTTGTTTTACTCTCTGCAAAACTCTGCTTACTTCCTTTGTCTCATGATGGCCGGTGATTAGAGTCTTCTCTCCATTTTCCTGAATGCCTTTTAAAATTTTAGTAACTTACGATCCATTGTGTTGTTAGACTTGATCAGCTGGTGGGATACCCCTGGTGCCAAATAGAGAAAGTCACACCCAACGGTTCTGACAGTTACAAAGACAAAAGTTAGCGTGAGTTTTGCTACGGAGAGTTCTGTTCTCCTTATCTACTACAAAATCACAAGCAGTTCTTAAACACACATAGACTTGGCCAATATACACAAGCACATTCTGGCACTGGAGCCACAGCCCCAGCGCTGGCGAACTTGATACGGAGCCATCTTGCGCCCTCTGCCCCCCAGGGGAAATCTTAGGTTGACTTTTTAAATGTTTTGCAGCCTCGAAGTTGTCCCCAGAAGGTAGACACGCGCACACACCCCCAAAACCAGATGCCCATCTCCTCCGTGGTGCTGAGGCAGCAGCACGTGGAGAGCAAGAGACTTGGCTCCAGTCCTTCAGCGATGGTTCAGGTAAGCCAGCTCTAAACACCCCTTTCCTATTTCCTGGAGGAAAGAGCCTATTTCGTCCTTCTCTCCCATCGCTTGGTGTCTGAGCGAATTGCTCCCACTCTGCTCTCCCATCAAAAGTTGAAATTCTTGAGCAATAGAATCCCCCTCAAACCCAAGTGATTCTGAAGTGCCGCAATTGCTGTACAGAATTTTACTTGACAAGCAGAAGCACTTGGAAAAATCATTTTAACTTGCAGGTTCCATTGTGAAAGCGCAGCCCAGCAGGATGGAAATGGTGCTGTCTTTTTCTCCCCAGCTGCCGTCGCATCCTCTCGTTTCCCCTCCAGGGATGTGCAGGTTTTCTCCACGTTGCTCTGAGGGCAGCTTCCCAGCTCTTGTCCCAGCCAGGGGAGGTTCCTGGCCATGGAGGCCGTGGAGAAGGTCCCTCAGCTGGAAACATCGTCGTGTTTTCCTCCATTGTCTCGCCGTCCGCTGTCAGATGGATTTCTGTGAAGGGAGTGAGACTCTGAGCAAAAACTGCTACAGGTTTTTGGGGCTCTTTGCCCACACGCGGACCCCGTGGATGGCTTCAGGTCCCGCCGTTTCCCTCCCTGGGTTTGAGCTTTGGCAGCTGATGCACAGAGCTGGCCCCCTGGTGTGTCGGTGTCCCAGTAGTAGAGGCATCGCCTGGCTCCTTGGGTGGTTTGGCTCTAATACCTATAGGCAACAGCGTGTATAGGGCCTGGGTAGGAGCTTTTGTGGTTGAAGATGTACACAGCTGGCCCCTTGGGCGGTCTGTGTCCCAGAAGTAGAGGGGTCGCTGGGCTCCTTTGGCAGGCTGGCGCTCATACCTATAGGCAACGGTGTGAAGAGCCTGTGTATGAGCTTTGGTGGTTGAAGATGAGCAGACGTGGCCCCTTTGTGTCGCAGAAGTCAAGGGGTCGCTGGGTGCCTTGGGCAGGCTGGCTCTAATACCTACAGGGCAGGGCGCCGGGAGCCTGGGTTTGAGCTTCGCCATTTCGCCATTGGAAGAGCTGGCCCCCTGGTGTGTCACTGTCCCAGAAGCAGAGGGGTCCTTGGAATTGGATGCTTCCTCCAGAAGAGATCGGCGTGACCCAGGGCACCACCACTCCCCCCGATCTCACAGAGACACTTTGACGTTGCCATAGAGTCACTGTCCTTAAGGACCATCTTGGGAAGTGGGCGACAAAGAAGCCCAGGCCTCGATGGGAAGCAGGCGTTGCTTCCCATCCACCTCCCTGGCTGGGCACTCATGGGTGCAAGGGCAAATGCTACCGAGCCCGAGTAGCGGCCACAGCCGCAAAGATGCTCACTCGGGGAAGGTGGTGACACAGTCAGAGAAGGTCAGGGAGGCCACGGCTGACACCTGGGACACCACCATGTCCATCAGCTGGGGGACCTGCAGGGGATGAGCATGGAGATGGCAAATGTCCTCTGCCTGGCCTCCACTAGGTCCTGGAGGAGCCCAGGGCAGCGGGAGCCAGCAGGACCGCAGCTCTTGGCCACCCCAAGAGGCTGGCCAGGAGCTCCAACCCAAGAGGTTGGAATCTGAACCCTCTGACGACGTTCTTGCAGCTCCGGGCAATCAAAGCTCGGGTCACCGTGGATGGGGTGATGGCGTCGGTAGCCTGGGTTTGAGCTTTGGCATTTCGCCATTGCAAGAGCTGGCCCCCTGGTCTGTCAGGGTCCCAGTAGCAGAGGCGTCGCTGGGCTCCTTTGTTGCTTTCATTGGCAGTGGCGACCTGGTTCAGGAACGGCACGGCGACCAACCGCAGGCCGCTCGGGCCATCAGCTCACGGACGCCAATGTGGTCGATGGCAAATGGCGTTTATTGCTGAGTTGCACAGTGTTATATAGCTTGGGTTCACAACGACACTTGCGTCTGCTTCCATCATAAACTACACGCTATTGCCTATGAAGGGAGGGGCTCTAGCTTTCCGTACAGCACGATATCTTTGGGCTGCCAGACCCTAACTACCTACATTTCCCCCTTCCCTATGTGTAACTAAATTAGCTTAAATATAACAATCAAAAAAACTCTGCTCCTGTCTTAGTTCTATGCTTTACAACAATCTTAGGACATAGACATCGTAACTTGAATAAAAAGCATAAGGCACAATGAACAGGAGAAAACTAGGGGGTAACTGGTCATAATGGGGTGTAACTTGGGATAACTGGGGATAACACTGAGTAAATACACTCTGAGCAGTTGCTGGTGTTCTGCCAACATGATGTTAACTTTCTCTAGCTGGCTTTTAACAAAGGACACAAGCGTGTTTAGTATACAAGGTCCAAAGATCAGTGTTAGGATCATTGCGATCGGCCCTACTAAGGCAGATATCAGGGGGGTTAACCACGGTGAATGGTTAAACCATGATTCAAACCATCCTTGTTGGGCTTGTCTTGTCACTGGGGTATACGGATTACGGGGTCGTCCGATGATCCTGTCCTGTGAACAGAAACTCCCAGTTTTCCTTAGTTTTATTCTGAAGGTGTGGTTTGATGGGCTTAAGCGGACGCCATTTGATTCTGCCGTCTTTTCTGACTGCAGCATGCCCTCGCCCTGTCAGACCTGATTTCCACCCTTGTTATATATGGAGTGGTAATTCATGTCAGAAAAATGGTTGATATTAATAAAGAAGGGGGAGATTTGGGAATGTTTAGAGGAAACAAGGGTGATTGAGGCGACGCCCTGCTGTTTGGGGTTGCTTGTTTTCTCCACTGTTAAGGCACGGAAGTTGCTGGGGGGGTTGCTGGTTAGAACTGTTAACATTTATTGTTGAATGTTATATGATACTAATATTATTAGTGTGATTTCAAGGGTTAACGGAACGTGGGAAAAGCAATCCCGTTTTGTTGCTTTCGGGAACCTTGTGGTGGGCAGAGCATGTGCAGAAGAAGAGGAGACAGTCGAAGCCGCTCCTGCAGTCTGGAACAAAAGGTTGCTAATGGTGATGGGGAAACCGTGAGCCTTTCACCCACAAGGACCACCACAAAGAGAATTCTAACATGAAGCGGGGATAGGATATCCATATGTATAGGCATACTGGGGTTTCTTGTAAAGATGTAACAGCGATGTCCTCTATAGATTTGGGAAGTTCAACGGGTGGGTGTTGGTAGAGCATAGACTCCCCGTGCACCCAGCGCTGTTTACTTGCCTTTTATAAATACTCTTTTATGTTACTAAATTCAGAGTTGAGACTTCATTTATAACAAATTGGTGACCCCGACGTGATCTTGGACTTTGGATCTGCGACCGGTAAAGGGAGGTGCCCCACCTAGTGGCCCTTGCCGATAGCGGCGCTAGAGTTCAACAAGATTTTGAACATAAGAGGCAAGTAAAAAAAAAAAAAATAAATAAATAAAAAAAAAGAGCTCTCCATCAGTGACCCGTAATCTTGCGCGCGAAGACCCGAACAAAGAGGATTTGTGAGTATACCGTTCGGTTGGGTGGGATTCGGCTGTGTGACTGTGTAAGGGTTTGTCTGAGATGGAACTCAGTTCCGAAGCGAGTGCGGAGGTCTTCTAAGCACGGTTCTGATCTCCCGCGAGGGACTCGGCCGGTGAAGGACCGAAGCGATCGGTCCAGGAATTCGTGGGTGGGTTAACCACTTGCAAGACACCTCTACACAAACACAGCTAGGGATTCAGAACCTCTTTAAGGTTTCCAGGGATTTGGAACTTATTTGAAGCTTCCAGGGATTCGGAACCTCTTAGAGGATTCCAGGGATTCGGAACCTCTGAGAGGGTTCCAGGGATTCAGAACTTACTTGAAGGTTCCAGGATGGGTCTGGGGGAAAGTAGATTCTCTGACCTGGGAGACTCAGAGAGCCCATTAGGGACAATGTTAATATATTGGGATGTTTGGGAATGGAGGAAAGGAAAAAATAAAGAGAAAATGGCTCAATTTTGTGTGATAAAATGGCCAAAGGAACCTTTAAGGCCGCATGTTTTTTGGCCAGTTTTTGGATCCTTTGAGGATTGGGTATGTCAGGCATTAAACCGCCATGTTAACTCCAAGGAGCCTTTTAACCAAGAAGAAAGCGATGATGCGGCTCTATGGGTAGGAGCCTCAAACGCATTTCCCCCAAAACAAATATTCGCTTTAAATACAAGAACCGACAGGGGAAAGGAAGAATGGGAACCTCTGGATAATATACCCCCTCCCTGTTCATGGCAACCAGAACCGCCACGTTTTGAAAGTCAATTGCCCGCGGCCCCTGTTCTCTATCCCTCTCCTCCTGCACAAAGGACTAGAAGTAAGATACGGGCCACAGAAAGGGAGGAAAGTGAAACGGGAGGCTGGACTGATGATGTAGGAGGCCTTTGCCCTTTGAGGGAGGTAGCCCTTGGGGGGACCCAGGGGGGAATAGGGTTTGTAGTGGTTCCTTTGAAGACGTCGGATGTAAGAAATTTTAAGAAGGAAATGGGAAACCTTTTAGATGAGCCTTTAGGAGTTGCCGAAAGATTGGACCAGTTCCTAGGTCCAAACACGTAGACCTGGGAAGAAATGCAGTCCAGATTAGGAATCCTCTTCACTAGAGAAGAAAGAGGAATGATCAGGCAAGCAGGAATGAGACTGTGGGAAAGACAAAACCAGGGAGGTCCTCCAGGGGATGTGAAATGGCCAAATACCAACCCTAAGTGGGATCATCAGGCTGCTCAGGGGAGGCAAAATATGAGGGAGCTTAGGACCATAATGCTACAAGGGATAAAGGAATCGGTTCCAAGGGGACAAAATATAAATAAAGCTTTTAATGAGTGTCAGTGCAGAGACGAATCTCCAACGGAAGGGTTAGACAGGCTGAGAAAAAGCCTTCAGATGTACTCGGGGATAGATCCTGATTCCCCTGCAGGAGGGGCACTGTTGAGAACCCAGTTTGTAGCAAAATCCTGGGAAGACATCCGAAAGAAATTGGAGAAACTTGATGATTGGCATGAAAAAGGATTAGAAGAATTCTTGAGGGAAGCACAAAAGGTCTATGTGAGGAGAGATGGGGAAAAACAGAAGGGAAAAGCAAATGTTTTTACGGCAGCAATAAGGGAATGTCAAAAACCAAGTGGACAGGAAAGCAGGAAAGGATCAGGAAAAAACCAGGGTGAAAGAGAACCCATGGCTAAATGGAAAGGACAGCAAGATAGAATCCCGATCTGTTACTATTGTGGCAAAAAGGGGCACCTTCAGAGGAACAGTAGGGGGGGAAAAAAAAGAAACAGGATGAAGAAATGTTTAAGGAAGACTAGGGTGTCAGGGGCTCTATCTTTTGGGACCCGAACATCGAATGAGCCCTTGATAAAATCATTAATAGGTCCCCAGAGGGAAGAGGTGTATTTTTTGGTAGATACTGGAGCGGAGAAGTCAACAATTAGAAAATTACCAAAAGGGGTTAAGGAAGGAAAGAGGAATACCATGGTAGTAGGAGCAAAAGGTGAGCCCTTCAAGGTTCCTCTATTGGAAAATATAGAAATAGTTTCTTCTCTGATTCTATGTCTCAGTGACCTATTGCTGATGCCTGAGGCTGAGCACAATCTATTAGGAAGGGACTTACTATTAAGATTAGGGTTGGAAATCAAGAGCCGGGGGGAGAACTAAAAATTCAGCTATATACCCTAACCCAAGAAGATGAGGGAGAAATAGACCCACAAGTATGGCATCAAGAGGGAGATTCAGGAAAATTAGATATGGAACCCTTGGTAGTAGAAGTAGTGGATCCACAACAGCCAATAAGGATTAGGCAATATCCTATCCCATTGGAGGGGAAAAGACTCAAAGCAGTTATAGACAGGTTGCTCCAAAAGGGGATGCTGGAACCGTGTATGTCCCCACAGAATACCCCCATTTTGCCAGTAAAAAAGGCTGATGGATCATACAGGTTGGTTCAGGATCTTAGGGCTGTGAATCAGCGAAGCATAACCAAATTTCCAGTGGTGGCTAACCCATACACTTTAGTAAACCACCTAACACCTCAGCATAAATGGTATAGTGTAATAGATTTGAAGGATGCTTTCTGGGCCTTCCCATTAAGTGAAGGGTCGCGGAATTACTTTGCCTTTGAATGGGAAGACCCCGAAACAGGAAGGCGACAACAGCTTAGATGGACTGTACTTCCTCAGGGATTTACTGAATCGCCAAATTTATTTGGCCAAACCTTAGAAAAATTGTTTCAACTTTTTGAGGTAAAGGGGGAAGTGAAATTGTTGCAATATGTGGATGACCTATTAATAGCTGGGGAGACTGAAAAAGAGACACGGAGGACCACTAAAAGGAAATAGGGTACTTAGGACATTGGCTTAGCCAAGGAAAGAAAAAATTGGATCCTGACAGGGCATCTGGGATTTTAGCCCTGTCATCACCCAAAACAAAGAAGGAAGTGAGGCAACTGCTGGGCCTCTTGGGATATTGTAGGCCCTGGATTGAAGGGTTTAGTGAAAAGGCAAAGTTTTTATATGAAAAATTGGCTGGAGAAAAAAATGAAGTGGAACGAGGCAGATGAGGAAAAGTTGAGGTTGATCAAGAAAACGTTAATAGAAACTCCAGTGCTGAGCCTCCCAGATTTAGAAAGACCCTTTTATTTATTTGTAAATGTTTCTAACCAAACTGCATATGGAGTACTACCTCAAGAATGGGCAGGAATCAAGAAACGTGTGGGATATTGTTCCAAACTATGAGACCCTGTGAGGAGGGGGTGGCCAGTGTGCTTCCAGGCAATTGTGGCTACTGCCTTACTGATTGAGGAAGCTAGAAAAGGCACTTTTCGGGCACCTCTGAAGATATAGACTCCACATAATGTTAGGGGAGTACTCCAGCAAAAGGCTGAGAAATGGTTAACTGATAGTAGGATGCTGAAGTATGAGGCCATCCTGATCCACTCCCCTGATTTAGAACTAAAAGTAACTGCTGCACAGAGTCCTGCCCAATTTCTATATGGGGAACCCCTAACAGAACTACAACATAACTGCATGGAAGCGATTGAATTGCCAACCCAAATCCGACCCGATCTCGAGGAGGCAGAATTAGAAACAGGGGGAAAATTATTTATTGATGGATCATCCAAAGTAGTAGATGGTAAAAGAAGATCAGGGTATGCCATCATAAATGGAGATATGGTCCTAATAGAATCGGGACCACTCAGCGCTGCCTGGTCCGCTCAAGCACGTGAACTTTATGCATTATTACGAGCCCTAGAAGTATTGAAAGGAAAAAGTGGCACTATTTATACAGACTCTAAATATGCTTATGGAATAGTCCACCCATTTGGGAAAATTTGGGAAGAAAGGGGACTCATAGGCACACAGGGAAAAGGGCTGATTCACCAACCTTTAGTTACTCAAATATTGCAGGCGTTGAGAGGACCTAGGGAGATTGCTGTGGTACATGTCAGGACATCAAAAGGGAACTGGCTTCCACATAAGAGGGAATAATAACCTAGCGGATAGAGAAGCTAGGGAAGCAGCTCTTAGGAAGCATGATGTAGTCCTAACCCTACAAGAAAGGGATAACGGAAAAGGGACACAAGAGAAAAAGTATGCGTGGAGCCATGGGGGACACTGGGACATATGGGACTGGGGGGACATTTGGACACGGAGGGGATGTGGGTTGGGGGGACGTGGGACACGTGGGGACATGGGTGGCACATGGGAGGGACGTGGGGCTGGGGTGGGACATGGGATTTGGGGATGCCTAGACGTGGTAGGGACAGCGGGGGCTCGAGGGGATATGGGGGACATGGAGGGGACGTATGGGAGTGAGGCGACATGGGGGGACATTGGGACATATGGGACTGGGGGAATGTGGGGTGTTTTGGTGGAGGGAGGTCTGCAGGAGGTCTTTGGGTTGTTTGGGGAGGCTTGTGGGGGGGCTTGAGAGGTTTGGGGGCTCCTGGTGGATTGTGGGGGGGAGCTGAGGGGGCCCTGGCAGGTTTCTGGAGGGACTTTGGGGGTGCTGGGGGGTGTTATGGGTGTCTGGGGAGGGGGGAGGCTCTGGTGAAGGGTTGGGGGGGACGGGGTGGCCAGGGGATGTTGGTCAGGGGCCCTTGCAGTGGTAGAGGGGCTCTGGAGGATTTTCTCATGGGGGGGTTGCGGATGAGTCTTGAGGTGTTTAGGGGGGGCCCTTGTTTGTGTTGGGGGGGATGCTGGTGGGCTTTGGGGGGAACCCTGAGGGTGTTTGGGCGGAGCCGGGGGGGCTGAGTCAGTTGTTTTCCAAGCCGCCGGAATGCCGACTTGGCTCAAGTTAGCTCCAGGAATGCCGACTTGGCTCAAGTTAGCTCAAATTTCAGCAGAACTGAAGGGTGACAGACAGCGCGATGTTTCAATTAACAAGATGCTTCAACAGAACAGAAGGTCGACAGATCACAAGATGTCGTCTATTTTTGGCGACCATCCAAAGAGTGTATCCCATCAGTTGTGATTTGGGTCTTGTTTTACTCTCTGCAAAACTCTGCTTACTTCCTTTGTCTCATGATGGCCGGTGATTAGAGTCTTCTCTCCATTTTCCTGAATGCCTTTTAAAATTTTAGTAACTTACGATACATTGTGTTGTTAGATTTGATCAGCTGGTGGGATACCCCTGGTGCCAAATAGAGAAAGTCACAGCCAACGGTTCTGACAGTTACAAAGACAAAAGTTAGCGTGAGTTTTGCTACGGAGTGTTCTGTTCTCCTTATCTACTTCTACAAAATCACAAGCAGTTCTTAAACACACACAGCCTTGGCCAATATACACAAGCACAGTCTTTTGACTAGGATTTGGATGAATTTCAAAGTGGCAAACACCTTGCTCTGTGTCAAGGCATACATCCTGAGCATCAATTGTATTGCTTTCACCAATAACTCCTTGTTGTTCCCGGCTAACACATGACTCTAGATTTCCAGGCTGCCATTTCCCATTCTCCATCCGTGCCCATGTTCTGTGCTCCGAAGGACAGAGCAGTGTCTTCTCACGGTTTAATCAATGATCAGGGGGATAACATAAACTGTGGCATCACGTATAGTAAGCACGAAGGCAGTAGCCATGTTAACAATGGGATCATAGGTAAAATTTACCAGACTAAATTCCCCGTTACTTTCTCGAGGATCGTTCCATTAATCATTCGGCACCCTATTTTAATTTCGGCCCCCGTGGTTTTCTTTGGTGTGTCCACTCTTCCCCTAATTTTCGCCATTCTGATGGTTTATAGAAATGGTTACCATTTGTTCACCAGATGACCATAAGTGCTAACTTTCCATTAATGCTCTTATCCTCTGTTGTTACGGCTGCGGTCCAAGGCCCCTCACCATTCTCTGTTATCATAGAGGCACCTTCCTGAATCACAATTACAACTATAAGCCATAGAAACAAAACAACTCTAGCAACACCATTTCTGCCAACTATTCCCAAATACTCCCGACCGTCATGTCGTCGTTTTGTTCGACTAAGTTACAGTTTCAGTTCATCGTCACCTGGCATTACTTTGCAGGGGGCTTCTGGAGCTTTCTTCACTCGGGAATGGTGGATCCAAGCGGCTTGTTCTCTAATCTTGATAGCAGTGTGAGTTGTCAGCAACGCTTGATACGGTCTATTCCATTTTTCCTCTAGGGGTTGTCCTGAAAAAGTCTTTATATAGACATAGTCCCCGGGCTTAAAGGGGTGGATTGGTTGATCCAACCCTCTAGCCCTGCTCCCTAAAACAAATGGATGTACTTTACTTAATTGTTTCTGAAGTTCAGCTATATAAGCATATAAATATTCTGATCCCAACTGCGTTAGATCCTCTCCACTAAATAGAAATTGATACGGCCTTCCATCTAAGATTTCAAAGGGACTCAAATTCTCTTTTATTCGAGGTTTAACTCTGATTCTAAGTAATGCTAAAGGGAGGGATTGAGGCCATGACAAATTAGCTTCTTGTCCAATTTTAGCTGTTTGTTGTTTAACTAAATGGTTCGTTTTTTCTACCTGTCCACTTGCCTGTGGTCTATAAGGAGTATGTGTTGTGGTTTTACCGTGCTGGGCAGCTAAACCCCACAACCGCTCTCTCACTCCCCCTCTTTAGATGAGGAGGGGGAGAAGTAAAGCAAAGAACAACTCGCGGGTTGAGATAAGGACAATTTAATTAAAGGGAAATAATAATTAAATAAAGATTATTATGAACTAAACAATTTAACTAAAGGGAAATAAAAAGGGAAAGGGAACAGGGAGGGGGAAAGGGAAAATAAAAAGAAGGAAGGAAAACAAACAAATAAAACAAATGAAGGCTATGTGGAAGTGCAGAGGACAGAACTTACTCTCTACTTCCCACAAATGAGCGATGCTTGAGCGCGTCCTTGAAGCAGGGCCTCAACGCACGCAGCCGGTGTTCGGGAGGAGGACCGACGTTTTCACAAGGAGCGCCCACCCCTCCGCTCTGCTGCCTGTTTCCACCTTTTCTTGCTGAGTGTGACATCAGCTGGTATGGAATATCCCTTTGGTTGGTTTAGGTCAGCTGCCCTGGTGATGTTTCTCCTCTCCCTTTTTGCCCACCCCCTAGGAGGGGTAGAGAGAGGCCCGATGCTGTGCCAGCACTGCTCAGCAGGAGACACAACACTGGTGTGATAACACTGCTGTTCCAAGTACAAGTGCAGAGTACAGCACTGTATGGGCTGCTGCAGGGAAAGTTACCATTCCAGCCAGAGCCAGTACAGTATGTAGTTGCCAATCTACCTTTAGAATCTTACTTATCTGTTGTACCACTTGCGCACAAAAATGTGAACCTCTATCAGAAGACATTGCTACTGGAATCCCAAAGCTGTTGAAGGATTTTTTGAAACAGCAAAAATCCCATGGCTTGCTGCAGCTGAGCAAACCAAGCTACCAGGGCAACTGAGAAGTTCCCATGACAGTGTTCCCACATCGCCCAAGTGAGGAATTTAGAAAAATATTGTTACCAGCATCCGGCTTCAAGGACAAGGTCTACGTGACTGCTAATCGCAAGGGGGTTGTTTTCTTGCAGGTGGGGTTGTTTTCTTGTAGTTGTTTGTCTGAGTGCTTTTGACCAATAATCTTGTGTGAAACACTGTCCGCCCCTCTTAAGTTCACTATAAAAGTTAGGCTATTTGGGCAATAAAATGGAGCATGATCTGACTCTACCGGTGTCTGTCGTGCTTTCGGCCGTGCTTCCTGCAACACAAAGCGTGGTATTATTTCATTTACCAAGACTTCAACCACTTCTCTTGCTTTCTTTGTTCGACAGGGAAAGGCTTCGGGCCTTCCTGAAAACGTGTCAGTCAGAACCAGTAAATAACGATACCCCCCTTTTCTAGGGGGTTCTGAAAAATCAATTTGCCACTGTTGCCCCGGATAATTTCCTTTACCGATTATTCCAAATTTTATTCTCTTCTTGGTATTGGGGTTATTGTGTAAACAAATGTAACAGTGCTGAGTTACTTGTTTTATCGTTGTATATAAATTTCGTCCCACTAAGGTCTGACTCAGGCTCTTATGCAATGTGTCAGCTCCCCAGTGTGTTTTATTGTGTTCTGTAAGAACTCTGGGCCATGTCAAATTAGAGGGTATTATTACGCGGTTATCTTTTACATATACCCATCCATCTGCTTTCATTTTACCGTTCAAATCTTCAATTAATTTTACGTCTTCTTTGGTATAATTTGGCTTTTGGTTCATGTATATAGCTTGGATTTTACCATCTGGTATCAAAGACAATGCCTTCACCTCAGTTATTTCAGCTGCCCGCTTAGCCTCCTGATCTGCCAATCCATTTCCAATTTCAAAATCGGCAATTTTGGTGTCCCCGACAATGCATGATAGCTACCTTTTCTGGTTGTTTTACTGCCTCTAACAATTTTAAAAATTCTTCAGCATGTTTTATCTGTTTTCCCTGAGCGGTCAGCAATCCACGTTCTTTCCAAATCGCTCCATGAGCATGTACCATGCCAAATGCATATTTCACGCGAAAATGCGTGAAAAAGCCACCATTTGGGGAATTCCAAAATCCTTTCCAACCTAAATCACAGAATCACAGAATTTCTAGGTTGGAAGAGACCTCAAGATCATCGAGTCCAACCTCTGACCTAACGCTAACAGTCCCCACTAAACCATATCCCTAAGCTCTACATCTAAACATCTTTTGAAGACTTCCAGGGATGGTGACTCCACCACTTCCCTGGGCAGCCTGTTCCAATGCCTCACAACCCTTTCAGTAAAGAAGTTCTTCCTAACATCTAACCTAAAACTCCCCTGGCTCAACTTAAGCCCATTCCCCCTCGTCCTGTCACCAGGCACGTGGGAGAACAGACCAACCCCCACCTCACTACAGCCTCCCTTGAGGTACCTATAGAGAGCGATAAGGTCGCCCCTGAGCCTCCTTTTCTCCAGGCTGAACAAGCCCAGCTCCCTCAGCCGTTCCTCGTAGGACTTGTTCTCCAGGCCCCTCACCAGCTTCGTCGCCCTTCTCTGCACCCGCTCAAGCACCTCGATGTCCTTCTTGTAGCGAGGGGCCCAAAACTGAACACAGTACTCAAGGTGCGGCCTCACCAGAGCTGAGTACAGGGGGACGATCACCTCCCTAGCCCTGCTGGTCACACTGTTCCTGATACAAGCCAGGATGCCGTTGGCCTTCTTGGCCACCTGAGCACACTGCTGGCTCATATTCAGCCGACTATCCACCATCACTCCCAGGTCCTTCTCTGCCTGGCAGCTCTCCAACCATTCCTCTCCCAGCCTGTAGCTCTGCTTGGGGTTATTGCGCCCCAGGTGCAGGACCCGGCACTTGGCCTTGTTGAACTTCATGCAGTTGACCTCAGCCCATCGGTGCAGCCTATCCAGATCCTCCTGCAGAGCTTTCCTACCCTCAAGCAGATCGACACACGCACCTAACTTGGTGTCATCTGCAAACTTACTGAGGGTGCACTCAATGCCCTCGTCCAGATCATCAATGAAGATATTAAAGAGGACCGGCCCCAGCACCGAGCCCTGGGGGACGCCACTAGTGACTGGCCTCCAACTGGACTTGGCTCCATTCACCACGACTCTTTGGGCCCGGCTATCCAGTCAGTTTCTAACCCAATGAAGCATGCGCCAGTCCAAGCCAAGAGCAGCCAGTTTCTTGAGGAGAATGCTGTGGGAGACGGTGTCAAAAGCCTTGCTGAAGTCAAGGTAGACCACATCTACAGCCTTTCCCTCATCCACCCAGCGCGTCACTTTGTCATAGAAGGAGATCAGGTTCGTCAAGCAGGACCTATAGATATCTCACCTTACGAGATGTCATATGGAATGCCATATTCCCAAGGAATGCCATTGGACTATTCTTTGATAGAGAATTATGAAAGTCAGAAATACATGATCGTGACAGAGAAACAACTACAACAATGAAGGGAAAAGGGAATTTTAGCGCAAAACGCCCCACTGGGGTTTGCTATTCATAAGATACAAGCAGGAGACAAAGTCTTAATAAAAACCTGGCGGGAAGAATCACTGAACCCCCGAGGGGAGGGACCGTCCCTTGTTTTACTTACTACTGAAACAGCTGTGAGAACAGCACAAAGGGGTTGGACCCATGCATCCAGAGTAAAGGGACCAATAACTACCGAAGCTTGGAAGGTTGAGCCCACTCCTGGGGAACTGGAAATAAGGCTAAAGAGGGACTAATATTCTGGCAACGAGGCTCTGCATGAATTAAGGGCACCAGATAAAGAGGACAAGCCTGAAGGGAGGAAAGGGAGAAGACAAGACCGGGGCAGGACCCAGGACCCTCCAGTGCGGTGTGTATGGTCTACCGAGGGAGGCAACCCCTATGGGTATTGACTGCCGAGTGAGAGGGCCTCGACCGGACTTCTCCCACACTAAAGCCCGGTTGTCCTGAGAAAATAACATAAGAACCTTTTTTAAAAAACCCATGTACAATTGTGCTTAGTTTTCCAGGAGCTGGATCACCCCAAAAAGCTGAACAGTAACACAAGCCCAAATGAACCCTGAAAGCAGGCCCAAGCCCTTGATTGAAGGCGTTTCCAAGATCCTCAGCATTGCAAAGGATAAGAAATGCTATACTACTGGTATTGTTTTTACAGGGGCAGTTGAGCCGTGGGCAAGACTGGAGGAATAACTCTATCATTCTGGGGGAGGAAGTGGCCAAGACCTTTAACCTTAGTAACTGCTGGGTTTGTGGAGGACTGGGGGGGAACTGAAAGCTGGCCCTGGGTAGCTGGCCCGGTTGAACCCAAGTAGTGGGTTAATAATTTGAGTGAAGTTCATAATGGGACACAATTTTGGAAAGAGGAAGGAGGCCCATGGCAATTGCACTCGTCAGATCGGCGTAGATACTGTTTAAACAGAACAGGAACATTAGCGGTAGGAAAAAGCATTTGTAATTGGACTCTGTCTCCCGGATATGATTGTACTGGTCCTGAATGTGGACCTCTAAACTGTACAGCACGTAGTGCGAAATGGAACGCCACACATGTCCAGCTGAGAAAGGGCACTTGGCTGAAATGCTCATACAGGGAATTTTTGGGATCTGGCTGTGAAACCGTGGCAAGAGCACAAGCAGGGGGCCAATTTGACGCTCAGATCTTGAGCCGTCAGCGTGATAACACCACTAAGGAACAGCATGTGGTAAGGGTCTACCCCTGGAGATGGCAGGATGAGAATGGGAGGTGAGTTTTCTTTAAACACTTCTGGTCAGCTCGTAATATGACAGGCCGCCAAGGAAAACTTGATTGTAATTGTAAGCGGGAATCCAATGCAGGAGCTTGGAGGTGTGCATATACGAGTACAAATGGGGCAGACATTGTAACAGGACCACTCGGTAACGAGAACACTGTATTTTCACGCTCCAATAAATAAAGAAGGATGGGATGGTCCTTTTCCAAATGGGATGTGGGCTCTAAAGGGTCATTATTGGGTGTGTGGCAAACATGCCTACAAGAGGCTACCCGAAAACTGGTTGGCAATACGCTATGTGGGGTACATGCGGGTGCGAGACCCTCCGATTAACGGCGCGGGGAAGCAAGTGATCGACTCAATATGAGTGGTAATACAAGCGTCAACTTTATTGCGCAGATATCCGTATATTTATACACACAGCTATAATTATGCCTACTGGTCACTAGCCTAGTGGCTAAGCCTAAAAGTGTTGCAAACAATACTGTTTCTCCTACTTGCGGTTACAGCGCATAAGCTACTCCCTTGTTTTCCCAGGCCTCACATCCCCGTTTCTCTCTCTCTCAAGGACAGACTGCTCCTTGCATATTTGCACAAGAATGCTTCTCATCCGGCCTACTCCATGGCTATAAACTCTGCATTTTCTTTGCCTTGCTTGTACAATTCCTCTAGAGATCCGTGCCCTTGCTCTTTCAGCCAGTCTTCATCAGGTACCTAAGACCCTGGTTCTTTTTATTGTCACAAATACAAGGAAATCATTTAGGAAGATTATATGATGATCTGAACAGAGTCAAACGATCTAGTTATGCTTCCTTAGCTGGGGGTAGTGCTCAAAAATTGGGAGAGAATGAATGGCCTCCTGAATCATACAGCATTATGGACCAGCTACCTGGAACCCAAATGAGGTAGTATGGGGGGCCCGAGAACCTATTGATAATTGGAATCAAATAATTAGGTTGCAAGCTGTCCTCCAAATAGTAACCAAACAGCGACGCCTTTGGATCATTTGGCTGACCAAGCCACCCAGATGAGGAATGCCATCTTTCAACATAGAATGGTTTTAGACTATTTACTAGCAGAAGAAGGGGGAGCGTGTGGAAAACTGAACGATTCTAATTGTTGTTTACAAATTGATGATAATGGAAAAGTGGTTAGGCGGATAACAAAGGAAATTAGGAAATTAGCCCACATCCCAGTACAAACTTGGAAGGGTACGGATTGGGATTTGTTTTCATGGCTGCCCGGTGGACCACGGGTTAAAAGGATGTCATTTTCATTTTTCTGTGGTGTAATGACGTTATTGTTTATACCTTGTATGATGCCTTGCTTTACGTTATTGATACACCGAATAATAAATAGTACCCAATTTGTGATGACTTCGGTAGAGAAGAAAGGTGATGTGTCAAGAATGATGCTTAAGAAACGGACCCCCCAAGAACCTACCGAGGAAATCCAGTTGTTACTGGCAAAAGTTGAAGAGACACAAATTGAGAAGATTAATAAGCAGATGAGGGATTGTAAGGAATGTCCCAGCAATTCATGTCAATAGAGCGCTTGAAGGGTAAACCTCAAGTCTCTGATATCCGAGGATAAGAGAACAAAGGGGTTTCAGAATAACTGCTCTCTATTGTGATTATTGCATGGGACGCTGCGCAAGTCTCCGACATGCGGCCAAGATGGACAAAGGAGAAGGACAAGGACAAAGCCTGGGAGGAAGACTATGAGCCTTCAGCACGAGAGACCCCCAGAGGGAGCACCGGAGACTGATATGCATGCGCCAGAGGGAGGGTCCAGATTCCAGGAACTAATTCAAATAACCCTGCCTTTTCTAGAAGTAGTGATGAATATGTATTAGCCTAGGAGCATAAAAACCAGCCGCCTGATGTAACGTGTGTGTGTGTGTTGGAGGAGCCCAGACTCCCCGCGCACCCTGTGCTGTTGCTTGCCTTTTATTAAGCCCATAAATAAAGCTTATAAAGCTAGATTGACTCAGAATGTCTAACAGTTTGGTGACCCCGACGTGATCCTCTTGGGTCCCAAGGCTGTGAACGGCTAAGGGAGGTGCCCCCAGCCTTGTTTAAACCCATAAACTCCTCTGGTTTAAACCCGTAACTCTGCGCACGAAGACCCCAACAAAGATTTATCGTTGCATGAGTATGCCCTTTGGTTGGGGGGGTTCGTTTGTGTGACTGTGTGTAAGGGGGTGACTGAGACGGAACTCAGTTCCGAAGCGAGTGCGGAGGTCTTCTAACCACGGTTCTGATATCCCGTGAGGGACTCGGCCGGGGAAGGACCGAAGCGATCGTTCTAGGTATTCGTGGGTGGGATAACACTCACAAGACCCCTTTAGCTACTGGCCCAGCCAGGACTTCGGAAGGTGTTTTTTTCTATAACAAGAAGTGCCAGGAATGGGTCAGGGGCAAAGCAGATCCTCAGACTCGGGAGGCTCGAGGAGGGGCCTCAGGTTTAAAAAGGAGGAAAATTACCAGACATTCAGAAGCACTAAACCTAAGGATTAGGCGAGAATTATTCAATTTTGTATGGTTAGTCTGATCTAAATTGTGGTGTGATTCGTAGCCCTCTCTACCAAGTGACCCAGCAGAACAATTCCAACCAGGAACCCGAGCAACGAGAAGCCTTTGAGCGAATTAAGGAATTAAGCAGGACACCGTTCACACAGTAGCCCTTGGGCTACTTCAGGTAGGACAAAAGGTATAAAAAAGTCTAAAGTCTGCTTTATAGCAGAGGCAGGGAGAATGGCCCCACCTGGAGCCTCTGGCAGAAAGCTCCAGGGGAGATTTGAGGTCAGCCCCAAGGATTTGGGAGTCTGGGATGAAGAGCATCTGAAACCAAGCCCCCAAACAAGAGATACTGGCAGCGTATGGAGGGGAGCGAGCAGCTTCAGGAGTGCTTGGTGCTGCAGCACGGCTCCTCCTGGCACCCCGGCTGCCGGTGTGGAAGTGCAGTTTTTCTCCACGTTGCTCTGGGGGCAGCTTCCCAGCTCTTGTCCCAGCAAGGGGAGGTTCCTGGCCATGGAGGCCGTGGAGAAGGTCCCTCAGCTGGAAACATCGTTGTGTTTTCCTCCATTGTCTCGCCGTCCGCTGTCAGATGGATTTCTGTGAAGGGAGTGAGACTCTGAGCAAAAACTGCTACAGGTTTTTGGGGCTCTTTGCCCACACGCAGACCCCGTGGATGGCTTCACGTCGCGCCGTTTCCCTCCCTCTGCTCACCCCATCCCCAGACCCGGCCAGCAGCAGGGTTCAGCTCTGCCAGGCCCACCCACAAAGCCCCTCTCTTCCCACCCGGCCTGGAAACCAGCACCCAGCTGCAAACACACACTCTCCTCTCGGGCCAAGAGCAGCCTCCTGCTTCGTTAGGCCTTCTAAATGCTGCCAAATAACGTGGCCTGCTGTGTCTGCGTGGCAACAGAAGGGAACTTGAGGGACTTGAGGCTAGCCATGGAGGAGCCCAAGGTTCTGCTTGGATCGAGCCAAGCCCCGGCTCAAAACTGAGATCTCGTTGGAGAGGCCCCGCTGTCCCCAGAACTACTTGCCTCCAAGGCTTGAGCCCCCAAAGGAACAGGGATGTGGATCACACACCTGTTTTGCCACCTCTGACAGCGTTCTTGCAGCTCCGGGCAATCAAAGCTCGGGTCACCTTGGACTGGGCGGCGGTGTTGGGAGCCTGGGTTTGAGCTCTGGCGACTGAAGATGCTCAGAGCTGGCCCCCTGGTCCGTCGGTGTTCCAGAAATAGACGTGTCGCTGGGCTCCCTGGGCAGTCTGGCTCTTATAGGATAAGGGCACAGCTCCACGGTCAAAGGTTTGAACTTCGGAATTTTGTACTTCCTGGGCGGACTTGTTCTACTACCTGTAGGCATTCGCGGAGAGGGCCCGAATTGGAGCTTTGGTCGTTGCTGAAGCTCAAAGCTGGCCCCCTGGTCGGTCTGTGTCCCAGAAGTAGAGGGGTCGCTGGGCTCCTTTGGCAGGCTGGCTCTACTATCTACAGGCAACGGCGTCGGGAGCCTGGGTTTGAGCTTTGCCATTTCGCCATTGGAAGAGCTGCCCCCTTGGTGTGTCACTGTCCCAGAAGTAGAGGGGTCCTTGGAATTGGATGCTTCCTCCAGAAGAGATCGGCGTGACCCAGGGCACCACCACTCCCCCCGATCTCACAGAGATACTTTGACGTTGCCATAGAGGCCCTGTCCCTAAGGACCATCCTGGGAATTTGAGCTTTGGTGGTTACAGATGCTCAGAGCTGGCCCCCTGGTCCGTCTCTGTCCCAGTAGGAGAGGCTTCGCTGGGCTCCTTTGGCAGGCTGGCTCACTTACCTACAGGCGACGGTGTAGAGGGCCTGGGTTCGAGCTTTGGCATTTCCAGTTGTGAAGACCTGGCCCCTGCTCCGTCTGTGTCCCAGTAGTACAGGTGCTCGGGATGGCTCTAATACCTACAGGCCACGTCGTAGGGAGCCTGGGTACGAGCTTTGGCAGTTGATGCTCAGAACTTGCCCCCTGCCGTGTCACTGTCCCAGCAGTAGAGGGCTTGGAATTGGATGCTTCCATCTTCGGGCGGTCTGGAAGCACGGACCAGAACCTCACAGCCCGTAACTTCGGCAGTCTTTGGGAGCTGGAGCTCCCTCGCTGGAATCTGCCGCTGTCGTCGCTGGGCTCCTGAATTATGCTGCCCTCCGAGCTCGACAGGGACAGCATGGACACGATGGGTGTTTCTAGCGGGCCTGGGGCTTTCTGAGATTCAGGGCGCTTCACTCGCTCCGTCACTGGAGGGGCTTCCAGGATGGATAGCTTCCTGACTTGAGGAGGGGCTTTTTGGCCCTTTGCTGCTTTTTGGCCCTTGCTCTTCTGCCGTTTTGCAGATTTTCGAGCCTTTGCCTGGCCCCGGTCTTGCGCCTGCTCTTTGGGTGCTGTTTCAGGCTCTTGTTTCGATTTCCTTCTGGGCTCTGTTTTGGGCGCAGTTTCTTCCTGCAGCTGGTTGCGCAAAAGCTCCTTTTTGGCAGGAGGCAGCTTGGGCATCACTGGCAGCCTGCCGAAAGGACAAAGCCAAAAGAATTCCTCCACCTGCACGACAGGAAGGGTGGCAGTTCAGGCCGTTTCTCTGGAATCGGCAAGGAGAGATGTCAGCAGAACATTTTCATGACTCTGCTGTAGCCGGGACACACCGGGTGCTGAGGCCTCCTCCTGCGCTGTCCCAGGGGCCGCTGTGCTCCCCTCCCAGCCTCCATCTCTCCCAGCAGTCTAACGTGGTCCGCCTGGTGCGAGCAGCTTGCTCCTTGCTGGCATCAGCCACCTGGGAGCTCCTCCTGCCCGAATGTCTCGGTACCTCTGGCGCAGGACCCATCGTGCAGCCTCTTGTCGATGGCCGTGTCGCGGTGACATCGTGGTGACACGGGCAGTGCTGGCTGCTGCCCGCAGTGACGGCGGCACCAACAGGCTGCTGCCTGCCCAGGCACCTCTGTGCTGGCAGGAGGACATCAAAGAGTTGGTGGAATCGGAGGAGTCGCGGAATCGAGTCCTGAAATTGGAGAAATTGGAGAAATTGGAATCATAGGAATAGAGTCGCGGAATGGTAGAAATGGCAGAACAGGAGAAATCCCAGAATCAGAGAAATCAGAGCAGACTCAGAAGTGGAATCGTAGGTGGAGGGAGATTGGTGGGACCTGAGGGGGGGAGGGCGTGGAGCCATGGGGGACACTGGGACATATGGGACTGGGGGGACATTTGGACACGGAGGGGACGTGGGTTGGGGGGAAATGGGGACACAGGGGGGACATGGGGGGGACTTGGGGCTGGGGTGGGACATGGGATTTGGGGATGCCTAGATGTGGTAGGGACAGCGGGGGCTCGAGGGGACATGGAGGGGACGTATGGGAGTGGGGCGACATGGGGGGACATTGGGACATATGGGACTGGGGGAACATGGGGTGTTTTGGTGGAGGGAGGTCTGCAGGAGGTCTTTGAGTTGTTTGGGGAGGCTTGCGGGGGGGCTTGAGAGGTTTGGGGGCTCCTGGTGGATTGTGGCGGGGAGCTGAGGGGGCCCTGGCAGGTTTCTGGAGGGAGTTCGGGGGTGTGTGGGAGTATGCGGGGTGTTTAGGGGTGCCTGGGGGGGTTGAAGGCAGCCCCGTGGAGCAGGTGCTGGCCCTCTACTGGGGCACCACGGGCTGGGGGCCCGCCGGGGTGGGGGGGGCGGTATGGGGAGGCGTGGGAGATGGGGGACATGCAGGGCACGTGGGGATAGGGGGGACGTGGGGACTTGGGGGGCAAGGGGACATGGGGGGATGTGGGGGGGACGTGGGGATTTGGGGGGACATGGGTGGGACAGGGACACGGGAGCGTGGGTGGGGGAGTGGGGACATGGGGGGAGGTGGGGACATGAGGGGACATGTGGGGACTGGGGGAACACGTGGGGACATGGGGAGGGCATGGGACATGTGGGGACATGGGGGACATTATGGGGACATGGGATGGGGGGACATGGAGGGAACATGGAGGGGACATGGGGACACATGGGACTGGGGGGGCACAGGAGGACATTGGGGGTCCGTGGGGCCATATGGCATGGGGAGGCCATAAGGGAACGTATGGGGCCATGGGGGGGGGTCTGTGGGGTAGGGGGGGATTCTATGGGGTGGTGAGCACCTGGGGGGGCTTCTATGGCGTGGGGGCACCCAGAGGGGATCTATGGGGTGGGGGGTGCACGGCCCCTCTATCGTGGTTCCGCTCGAGTGGGCAGCCGAGCTCCACCACAGCCGCTCTCTCCCTCCCCCTCCTCAAAGAGGAATGGGGAGAAAATATGATGAAAAGGGCTCAAAGTGGAGATAAGGACAAGGAGATCACGCAGTAATTCTTGTAACGGGCAAAACAGACTGGGCAGAAGGAGATAGGAAGAGTTATTGCTTATTACTAACAAGCTAGAGAAGTGAGAAACTGATTAAGGAGGCATTGGGGAGGCAAGCACAATCCCCAGACAAGGACTGTGTATTTCGAAACAAGACACTGGAACTCACGAGAAGGAAGCGGCAGGCGGACAGAGAAACAAATGGAAGGACTATAAGGCTCGAAACTGGACATTGCAATTCATGAGAAAGAGCCAACAAACGGAAGAATTAGCAACAGCCAGCTCTTGCAATTCAGAAACGTGCCAACTCAGCACAACCCTGACCAAAGGTGAAAAGTACACTGTGAGGAAGACTCGGCGTCTTCCTCCCAAAGACCCCTGCCCACAAGGCTTGGGAGGCTCGACGCAGGCGCAAGGTGCCAAAAGGCTAATTAGCATGAGAAGCCAGGGCAGGCGGGGATAGGGAATGAATACGTAGAGGCGCTTGTAGAATATTGATAGATTGATTGTAGAAATTCAAGACTGCTTTCCGCTTTGGGTATGCATGGTAGCTGGAGAGATCCCCCGTGCATCCAGCGCTGCAATAAAGAATATACCACTTCAAGGAATTCCGGCTTCCATCTTTGAATCAAGCTGGCACCCCAGATGGGACAACCTCTCTGCCGGACCGCAGGACCCGCTGGGAACAGGACTCCCTAGGGTACTCCCAGGATTTCCCAGAGGGACTCCTCGACTCACTGGATCACTGCGGAGGCAGACAAGGACCCCATCATTGTAAGTGAGTATACTCTCTATTCTGGTTTGGTTGTCTGGTAGACCGGTCATCTGGAACTGTCTGTAGGTTGGAAGGAGATCTTCCGCAAGGCAGTGTTTGGAATATACTTTGTGGTTAGCACCATAAGTATACGTTGGGGGACCTTAAGGGAGGAGCTCGCTTTAAGGTCCATCTGGAATTGTGTTGCCTATTTCGGTTTTCTGACTCATGGAGTGTGGTATTTAACTCTGGTTATTTTTACTGTGATTTTGGCAATATTCTTGGTGATAATAGTAGGTTCGTGGTGTTGTTATAAGAAAGGTATCGTTACAATGTCACATATTTTGGTTTTCTGACTTATCGCATGTGGAATTTGACTCTGATTATTGTTACTGTGATTTTGGCAATATTCCTGGTAATAGTAGTAGTTTCATGACATCGCTATTGAAAGATACCTGCGTGCTGCATTTTGTAAGTGATAAGTGTCTTCTGAAAGTGTGAACTGGGAAAATGGGAGGAAGGCAAACTGGTGGGATTTTAAAGAAAAGCACTTTAGGATGTGTTTTGAGTCATTGGAAGGATATTGGAGGATCTGCCGGTGGAAGCGTGAACAGGAAAACATTGATAAAATATTGTAATCAATGGTGGCCGCTTTATAAGCTGGAATGTGGAGAAAAGTGGCTCCTAAAGAGAACTTTAAACTCTAATATTTTGCTACAGTTAATGTTATTTTTGAGAAGGAGAACAGGATGAAATGGTGTATACTGATGTTGTTTCAGCACCTTGGTGGGAAAAGGTACGGAACTAAGTTGGCCCCTGACTGAGCTTTTGATGTTGGCATTAGGAAAGTACAGGCTGGAGAAAGATAAAGGAAGTGTTAAAAGGTTGTTGAAAGTGTTAAAGGTGTTTGAAGTTGAATGAGCAGGGAAAGAGGATGTAGGAATGTTAATAGTTCTGTCTCAGCCCGAGGCTGAGATCTCAAGATAACGGGTGTTAGCCCTTTGGGGCAAAGGGATCATGATGGGTCCGAGAGAGTTGTCACGGAAACAGAAAAGCAGCTAACTCTTAAAACAACCTGAGTTCATGTGTGAGCTCAGATTGCCGATGGGACCGCTCAGGGAACTGCGGACAATTGCATTCCCCTGACCGACCCCCACTAAGACCCGAATCATCCCCAAAATTAGGAACGGCTAAGTAAATACTAAAATCTGGATGAATTGGGAATTGAAAATATGCTTCCAACAAGGTCCAAAAGAAACCCCTATGGAATTTTTGAACCAACTCTGAAATGTCATAAAAACAAAACAAAACAAAAAAAGGGGTTTGGACCTGGCTTCGGAGGACAAATTGACTAGCCTTTTTCTAGGGTAATCATTGGTCCCTGATTTCAACAGGAATAACGGGGACCTGGGGAATCTACCCTAGCGGATCCTCCACTGGTTATAATGAAGCTAGGGGAGGAACGGAAGTGAAATTTCTTATTGATATGGGGCAACGTATTCAGTTCTAAATCAAGCATTAATGCCTTTA
Source organism: Netta rufina (assembly GCF_964035555.1). Taxonomy (NCBI): domain Eukaryota; kingdom Metazoa; phylum Chordata; class Aves; order Anseriformes; family Anatidae; genus Netta; species Netta rufina. The sequence continues at coordinate 438,093 of NC_140159.1, read as the reverse complement.
CGGAATGATTCTGTTAGGGTAAAAGGTGCAACCGAAAAGGCTTATTTTTGTCAACCTTTGAAGTACAAGTTAGGGAAACAATGGGGCATACACAGATTTTTTATATATGCCTAACTCCCCAGGGGCACTCTTAGGTAGAGATTTATTAGAGCACTTAGGAGCAGAAATTGTCTTTGAAAAAGGGAAAACAGAATTAAGAATAGGAGAAGAACAATTAATAAATGTGTTAAGCTTGGCAATAATACAAACTGAGCCTAAAAGTGAAATACCTTTAGAGATCACAGATCAAGTATATCCAGGAGTTTGGGCCACCAAAGTCCCTGGAAGAGCTAAAAATGTGACCTTAATAATTATTAAATTAAAGCCGGGAGAGAAACCCCTTAAGGTTAAGCAATATCCTTTGAGGATAGAAATCCTTTAATTCCTTTCCTGAGGAAAGGAATTAAAGAGATAATTGATAAATTTTTACAGTATGGATTATTGATTGAATGCGAATCAGAATACAATACACCCATATTGCCAATTAAAAAGGCAGATGGAAAAAGCTATAGGCTATTTCAGGATCTGAGGGCCATAAATAAAATCACCGAGGATACACATCCAGCAGTGGCAAACCCTTATACCTTGCTGACTAAATTAAAGCATAGTCAAGTCTGGTTTACTGTACTGGATTTAAAAAGACGCCTTCTTCTGCCTAGCCTTGGCCACAGAAAGACAAAACCTATTTGCCTTTGAATGGGAAAACCCCGATTCAGTCAGAAAGACACAGCTTACGTGGACAGTGCTACCTCAAGGATTCAAGAATAGCCCCGTTATTTTTGGAAACCAATTAGCAACGGAACTCGAAACTTGGATGCCTCCAGACACTGAAGGTGCTTTGTTACAATAGGTAGATGATCTCTTGATAGCTGCCGAGACTAAAGGGAGTTGTATTCAATGGATGATAAGTCTTCTTAATTTTCTGGGTTTAAATGGATATCGAGTCTCTCGACAGGAAGTCCAGCTGGATCAATAAAGCCTTACCCATTTGGAATTTGAAATTTTGGGAGGACAACAAGAACTAGGAACTGAACTGAACGTAAGAAAGTCACTTGCCGCACTCCAGAACCCCAAATGGTAAAGGAGCTATGAACCTTTTTAGGAATGACAGGTTGGTGTCGCCTTTGGATTTATAATTACGGACTAATGGTAAAGCCTCTATATGATTTGATAAAGATTAACCCGTCAAAGTTAGTCTGGACTGGAGAAGCACAAAAATTCTTTGAACAACTTAAACAAGAATTGATGATTTTAAAATATCAAGCAATATTAGTAGAACAAGATGATGTGGAAATTGTGCTCACTACCATCGTAAATCCAGCTTCTTTCCTTAGCGGAACTCTGGATGAACCCATCACCCACGATTGTAGAGAAACAATGGAGACTGTGTATCCTAATCGACGCGATCTTAAGGAAGAATCCTTAGAAGATGCTGACGAATCTTGGTATACTGAAGGAAGCAGCTTTGTGAAACAAGGACAACGTAAGGCAGGGTACGCCATTACAACCACTCAACAGGGAATCGAGTCCAAACCATTTCCCCCTGGGACGTCCACCCAGAAAGCACAGATAATTGCTCTTACGTGAGCACTGGAACTAGCAGTGGGAAGGAAAATAAATAGTTGGACAGATTCTAAATATGCATTCGGCGTGGTACATGCTCATGGAGCGATTTGGAAAGAACGTGGATTGCTGACCACTCAGGGAAAACAGGTAAAACATGCTGAAGAATTTTTAAAATTGTTAGAGGCAGTAAAACAACCAGAAAAGGTAGCTATCATGCATTGTCGGGGACACCAAAATTGCCGATTTTGAAATTGGAAATGGATTGGCAGATCAGGAGGCTAAGCGGGCAGCTGAAATAACTGAGGTGAAGGCATTGTCTTTGATACCAGATGGTAAAATCCAAACTATATCCAAATTATACCAAAGAAGACTTAAAATTAATTGAAGATTTGAAAGGTAAAATGAAACCAGATGGATGGGTATATGTAAAAGATAACCGCGTAATAATACCCTCTAACTTGACATGGCCCAGAGTTCTTACAGAACACAATAAAACACATTGGGGAGCTGACACATTGCATAAGAGCCTGAGTCAGACCTTAGTGGGACGAAATTTATATACAACGATAAAACAAGTAACTCAGCACTGTTACATTTGTTTACACAATAATCCCAATACCAAGGAGAGAATAAAATTTGGAATAATAAGTAAAGGAAATTATTCGGGGCAACAGTGGCAAATTGACTTTTCAGAACTCCCTAGAAAAGGGGGGTATCGTTATTTACTGGTTCTGACTGACACATTTTCAGGAAGGCCCTGTTGAACAAAGAAAGCAAGAGAAGTGGTTAAAGTCTTGTTAAATGAAATAATACCATGCTTTGGGATTCTAGTAGCAATGTCTTCTGATAGTTTCATATTTTTGTGCGCAAGTGGTACAACAGAAAAGTAAGATTCTAAAGATAGATTGGCAACTGCATACTCCTTATAGACCGCAGGCAAGTGGACAAGTAGAAAAAACGAACCATTTAATTAAACAACAAACAGCTAAAATTGGACAAGAAGCTAATTTGTCATGGCCTCAATCCCTCCCTTTAGCATTACTTAGAATCAGAGTTAAACCTAGAATAAAAGGGAATATGAGCCCCTTTGAAATCTTATATGGAAGGCCGTAGCAATTTCTATTTAGTGGAGAGGACCTAACGCAGTTAGGATCAGAATATTTATATGCTTATAAAACTGAACTTCAGAAACAATTAATAACGAAATGTGACGGGTGAGCTCATAGAAGGAACCATTCTGGCACTGGAGCAACAGCCCCAGCGCTGGCGAACTTGATACGGAGCAATTTTGCGCCCTCTGCCCCCCAGGGGAAATCTTAGGTTGACTTTTAAAATGTTTTGCAGCCTGGAAGTTATCCCCAGAAGGTAGACACACGCACACCCCCCAAAACGAGATGCCCATCTCCTCTGTGGTGCTGAGGCAGCAGCACGTGGAGAGCAAGAGGCTGGGCTCCGGTCCTTCAGCCATGGTTCAGGTAAGCCAGCTCTAAACGCCCCTTTCCTATTTCCTGGAGGAAAGAGCCTATTTCGTCCTTTCTTCTCTCCCATCGCTTGGTGTCTGAGCAAATTGCTCCCGCTCTGCTCTCCCAAAGTGGCCAGCAGTGAGAAGAGGAGGGAGGGAGGGCTGAGAGGGTGTCAAGATGAGAACATCCTTGCTCCATCTCTCAGAGCAGGGAAGCACCAGGACGAGGCAGGAGGGGAGGGGGCACTGCCACGGCAGAAGGGGAGAAGCCAGCACAGAGGAAGAGCTTTTCCAGGAGAACTGAGGGGGGAGAAATAGAGCTCCTCCACCTGCTGCTCCTCCTCCTCCCCTGCACCAAGAGGTGCTTGAGAGAGCCTTCTGCCACTGGGATGAGGATTTGGGGGGAGTCGAGGCAAAATTATGACAGTAGGCCTCAGGGGGAGCATTAAGAAAGCTGCTGGCGCGCGTGGCGTGAGCGACCCCCGAGCAGAGCAGTGCTGTGGGCTGGCAGCAGCCTGGAAATAGGCGAGGAAAAGATTTGTGCCCTCAACTCTGCCACTTCCCTCGGGGCTGATGAGGAAAAAGCACTCATCAGAAAGGGTGCAGAGGGCTGCGAAAACACAGTCAAGAAACAGAGCAAAAAGAAATACGAGCAGGTCCGGGAGAAAAAGACAGAGAGAAATGTCGAGGGAAGACAGAAAGCTAAGCAAGGTTAGAGGGTTAGCAGCAAACATTAGCTGATTCTTTGCTGGGAGTTTCAGATGCGGGGCTCAGGGGCAGAAGCATTCAGTACTTGGACTAAGCTGACCATCAAAGCCTGCAATTTGCCATCAAAAGCCACCGATGAGCATTTACCCAAACAAGGCTAGCCATCAGAAGTTGAAATTCTTGAGCAATAGAATCCCCCTCAAACCCAAGTGATTCTGAAGTGCCGCAATTGCTGTACTGAATTTTACTTGACAAGCAGAAGCACTTGGAAAAATCATTTTAACTTGCAGGTTCCGTTGTGAAAGCGCAGCCCAGCAGGATGGAAATGGTGCTGTCTTTTTCTCCCCAGCTGCTGTCGCATCCTCTCCTTTCCCCTCCAGGGATGTGCAGGTTTTCTCCACGTTGCTCTGGGGGCAGCTTCCCAGCTCTTGTCCCAGCAAGGGGAGGTTCCTGGCCATGGAGGCCGTGGAGAAGGTCCCTCAGCTGGAAACATCGTTGTGTTTTCCTCCATTGTCTCGCCGTCCGCTGTCAGATGGATTTCTGTGAAGGGAGTGAGACTCTGAGCAAAAACTGCTACAGGTTTTCGGGGCTCTTTGCCCACACGCGGACCCCGTGGATGGCTTCAGGTCCCGCCGTTTCCCTCCCTCTGCTCACCCCATCCCCAGACCCGGCCAGCAGCAGGGTTCAGCTCTGCCAGGCCCACCCACAAAGCCCCTCTCTTCCCACCCGGCCTGGAAACCAGCACCCAGCTGCAAACACACACTCTCCTCTCGGGCCAAGAGCAGCCTCCTGCTTCGTTAGGCCTTCTAAATGCTGCCAAATAACGTGTCTCTGCTGTGTCTGCGTGGCAACAGAAGGGAACTTGAGGGACTTGAGGCTAGCCATGGAGGAGCCCAAGGTTCCTCTTGGATCGAGCCAACCCCCGGCTCAAAACTGAGATCTTGTTGGAGAGGCCCCACTGTCCCCAGAACTACTTGCCTCCAAGGCTTGAGCCCCCAAGGGAACAGGGATGTGGATCACGCACCTGTTTTGCCACCTCTGACGGCGTTCTTGCAGCTCCGAGCAATCAAAGCTCGGGTCACCTTGGACTGGGCGGCGGTGTCGGGAGGCTGGGTTTGAGCTCTGGCGACTGAGGATGCTCAGAGCTGGCCCCCTGGTCCGTCGGTGTTCCAGAAATAGACGTGTCGCTGGGCTCCCTGAGCGGTCTGGCTCTTATAGGATAAGGGCACAGCTTCACGGTCAAAGGTTTGAACTTCGGAATTTTGTACTTCCTGGGCGGATTAGGTGGAGGCATTCGCGGAGAGGGCCCGAATTCAAGCTTTGGACGTGGCTGAATCTCAAAGCTGGCCCACTTGTCTGTCTGTGTCTGAGAGGTAGAGGGGTCGCTGGGCTCCTTCAGCAGGCTCGCTCTACTATCTACAGGCAGCGGTGTTGAGAGCCTGGGTTTGAGCTCTGGTTGTTCTAGTTGTGCAGAGCTGGCCCCCTGGTCTGTGTCTTTCCCAGAAGTAGAGGGGTCGCTGGGCTCCTTTCGCAGGCTGGCTCTACTATCTACAGGCAACTGTGTCGGGATGCTGGGTTTGAGCTCTTGCAGCTGAGAATCCACAGAACTGGCCTCCTGGTCCTTCTCTGTCCCAGTAGTAGATGCATCGATGGGCTCCTTGAGCAGGCTGGCTCTACTATCTACAGGCAACAGTGTCGGGAGGCTGGGTTTGAGCTCTGGCAGCTGAGAATCCACAGAACTGGCCTCCTGGTCCTTCTCTGTCCCAGTAGTAGATGCATCGATGGGCTCCTTGAGCAGGCTGGCTCTGCTATCTACAGGCAATGGTGTCGGGAGGCTGGGTTTGAGCTCTGGCAGCTGAGGATGCTCAGAGCTGGCCCCCTGGTCCGTCAGTGTTCCAGAAATAGACGTGTCGCTGGGCTCCCTGAGCGGTCTGGCTCTTATAGGATAAGGGCACAGCTCCACGGTCAAAGGTTTGAACTTCGGAATTTTGTACTTCCTGGGCGGATTAGGTGGAGGCATTCGCGGAGAGGGCCCAAATTCAAGCTTTGGACGTGGCTGAATCTCAAAGCTGGCCCACTTGTCTGTCTGTGTCTGAGAGGTAGAGGGGTCGCTGGGCTCCTTCAGCAGGCTCGCTCTACTATCTACAGGCAGCGGTGTTGAGAGCCTGGGTTTGAGCTCTGGTTGTTCTAGTTGTGCAGAGCTGGCCCCCTGGTCTGTGTCTTTCCCAGAAGTAGAGGGGTCGCTGGGCTCCTTTCGCAGGCTGGCTCTACTATCTACAGGCAACAGCGTCGGGAGGCTGGGTTTGAGCTCTGGCAGCTGAGAATCCACAGAACTGGCCTCCTGGTCCTTCTCTGTCCCAGTAGTAGATGCATCGATGGGCTCCTTCTGCAGGCTGGCTTTCTTACCTACAGGCACGGGCGTAGAGGGCCTGGGTAGGAGCTTTGGTTGTTGAAGTTGCGCAGAGCTGGCCTCCTGGTCCGTCTGTGACCCAGTAGTACAGGTGCTCGGGATGGCTCTAATATCTATAGGCCATGCGATAGGGGGCCTGGGTACGAGCTTTGGCAGTTGATGCTCAGAACTTGCCCCCTGGTGTGTCACTGTCCCAGAAGTAGAGGGCTTGAAATCTTCCATCTTTGGGCGGTCTGGAACCACGGAGCAGAACTTCACAGCCTGTAACTTTGGCAGTCTGTGGGAGCTGGAGCTCCCTCGCTGGAATCTGCCTCTGTCGTCGCTGGGCTCCTGAATTATGCTGCCCTCCGAGCTCGACAGGGACAGCATGGACACGATGGGTGTTTCTAGCGGGCCTGGGGCTTTCTGAGATTCGGGGCACTTCACTCGCTCCGTCACTGGCAGGGCTTCCAGGATGGATACTTTCCTGACTTCAGGAGGGGCTTTTGCTGCTTTTTGGCCCTTGCTCTCCTGATGTTTTCCAGATTTTTCAGCCTTTGCCTGGTCTTGCGCCTGCTCTTTGGGTGCTGTTTCAGGCTCTTGTTTGGATTTGCTCCTGGGCTCTGTTTTGGGCAGAGTTTCTTTCTGCAGCTGGTTGCACAAAAACTTCTTTACGGCAGGAGGCAGCTTGGGCATCACCGGCAGCCTGCCGAAAGGACAAAGCCAAAAGAATTCATCCACCTGCACGACATCTTTGGGGCCCCATCTTGTACCCCCCCATGCAGCGCCCGTGGCTGCAGACCCCAAACAGAGGGGCCAGCCCTGAGAAGTGGGGGGCTCCTGGCAGCCTCCTACCCCCCTCCCGGAGCCTCCAGCCTCACCTAAACGAAGGCTCCTTCTTCTGCTCGGCTTTCCTGTTCCAGGGCTGCACTTTTCCTTGATAAATGATGTTCAAGGTGCTTGGGAAGGGTGGCAGTTCAGGACGTTTCTCTGGAATCGGCAAGGAGAGATGTCAGAAGAACATTTCCATGACTCTGCTGTACCCGGGACATGCTGGGTGCTGAGGCCTCCTCCTGCGCTGTCCCAGGGGCCACTGTGCTCCCCTCCCAGCCTCCATCTGCAGGGGCCTCGGCCCTCCTTGGCACCAGCCTCAGCCGGCTCAATCTTAGGCCGTGACGTGGTTTGGGGGCCAAGTTCTGGCAGAGAGGAGCTGGGTACAGCCAATTTGGGGTGTTTTGGATCCCTGACCTCCTGCAGCACCCAGGGACAGGCACCTTGGGCACGTCACATACCAGGGCTCCATTTTGGAGGCCCGGAGACAAGAGGCTGTGCTGAGCTGGCATGAAGCTGTGGCACAAGAGGAGCCAGCAGCCGCTTTGTATCACTCACCTTGGCTGGAAGATGCCAACACAGCCCGTTCCTTCTCCTGCCTGTCATCCCTGCGGGCCTTGAGACGCTCCCCGGGTGATAGCTGGGGCGCTTTGTCCATTATATAGCTGGCAAAAGAAGAGATCGGCGTGACCCAGGGCACCACCACTCCCCACGCTCACCCGCTCACGGACACATTTGGCAAGGAGCAAACGCTACCGAGCCCGAGCAGCGGCCACAGCCACAAACATACTCACTCGGGGAAGATGATGACACGGCCAGAGAAGGTCAGGGAGGCCACAGCTGACACCCGGGACACCACCATGTCCATCAGCTGGGGGACCTGCAGGGGAGGAGCAAGGAGATGGCAAATGTCCTCTGCCTGGCCTCCACTAGGTCCTGAAGGAGCCCAGGGCAGTGGGAGCCGGCAGGACCGCAGCTCTTGGCCACCCCAAGAGGCTGGCCAAGAGCTCCAACCCAAGAGGTCTTGCTGGGCCAAGGGCAAGCATTGTTGCTGCCCCTGTGTGAGGCTGCCCAGGCCGTGGGGAAAACAAAACCCTCACCTTGAAAAGAGCCTTCTGAAGGCTCCCCTGTTCTGACAGGCTCTCCAAGAAGTCGTAATAGAACTTGATTTCCACCCTCGTGCCTTCGATGAGGAGCACCCCAATGTCCTTCAGCACGAGAGCGATGTTCTCCCCATTCCCCAGGCTGTGAGAGATGAGGGACGTGGTGCCTTGGATGCAGCTCTCCACCTTCTTCCAGGACACAGAGGCAGCTGCAGCCACCTCAGGGAGATGGAGGGGCTCCAGCTCCTTATGGCCTGGAAAACGACACGAGAGGGATGGAGTCGGTCACCAGCGGCCCTTCCCCGCGTGTTCCCTAGTGCTGCTCATGGCAGTCGTCACCCAGAAAGGCTTCGGTTTGGGACCTGCTCCGTGCAGGCAGTGCTTTGCTTCTGAGAAGCACCTGAGATCCATGCAGCAAGGGATTCCTGCACCCTCTTACCTGGCAGGTACTCCTTGTCAGCTGTGAGGCTGTGGGCAACGATGAGGTTCCTGGCCAGGCGGAACGTGGGCCACTGCACCGTCAGGGACTTGTTCCCATCGTTGACCCGTTTGGAAACCACATCAAAGCAGCCAAGAGTGGGAATTCGGACGCCCTGCAAGTGGCAGAGAACGGAAGGGCCGAAGGTTAAGGATCAGCTGGAGGTGGTCTCATCCAGGAACGGTGCTTCGGGCCCTGCTGTGCACTTCCCGCTGTTGGGAGCCAGGCTGAGGGGACCCAGGGGCTTCCAGCAACTGGGGTCAGCCCTGAGATACCACACCAACCTACCAGAAGCAACACCGCACTTGTGCGATACCTATTGGTCTCTTGGTGGGGCCTTTTGGGGTGAGTTTCCTGCTTTTGGGGTGGGGAACAAGGGCGACGTAGGTGCCAACCCACCTGGCGCAGCTGGAGGTGCTCCCGGATGTAGGCTGACACAGCATCCCAGATAGAAGATCGCTCTGGAAGGCAAGGAAAATCAGGTCACATGCTGCTTCTGGTGGCTGCCAGCCTTCCAGCACCCCCACCCCCATGTTTTGGTGGCAGAGGAAAAGAGCCGTCACATCTCCGTCCCCAAACGGAGACCCCCCGAGTTGACCACAGAGCCAGGTCCTCCCCACAGAAAGCCCCAGACGGGGGTCAGCCGCGCTCCTGTAGTGCTGGGGGTGCTCGCACCTTGGTCAGTGACGCCTCGTATCACGGAGACGTGCTCCATCGCACTGCTCTCCCAACACTCTAATGTGGTACGCCTCGTGCGAGCAGGTTGCTCCTTGCTGGCATCAGCCATCTTTGAGCTCATCCTGCCCGAACGTCTCGGTACCTCTGGTGCAGGACCCGTCGCGCAGCCCCTTTTATATGGTCCTGCCACTGTGACGTTGCCCTTATATGGTCCTGCCATTGTGACGTATGTGTGATTGCATTGTGACATCACAGTGACGCGGGCAGTGCTGGCTGTTGCCCGCGGTGACGCCGGCACCAACAGGCTGCTGCCTGCCCAAGCACCTCTGTGCTGGGGGGAGGACATCAAAGTATCACAGGTAATTGTAGAAATCGTAGAATCGTAAGAATTGTAGAAACTGGAATTGTAGAATTGTAGAAATTAGAATTATAGAATTGTAGAAATCAGAAAAGGATAATGGAAATGGAATCACAGAATGTCCCAAGTTGGAAGGGACTCATAAGGATCATCAAGTCCAATTCCGCACCTGGCACCGCACAGGTCTACCCAAAAATTTAGACCCTGTGACTAAGGGCACAGTCCAATCGCTTCTTAAATTCAGACAGGCTTGGTGCAGTGACTATGGCCCTGGGGAGCCTGTTCCAGTGTGTGACCACCCTCTCGGTGAAGGACCTCTTCCTGATGTCCAGCCTAAACCTCCCCTGCCTCAGCTTAGCACCATTCCCGTGGGTCCTGTCGCTGGTGGATACGGAGAATGGGTCACCTGCCTCTCCACTCCCCCTCGTGAGGAAGTCTCCCCTCAGCCTCCTCTTCTCCAGGCTGAACAGGCCCAGTGCCCTCAGCCGCTCCTCATATGTCTTCCCCTCTAGGCCCTTCACCATCTTCGTCGCCCTCCTCTGCACACTCCCCAACAGTTTAATGTCCTTCTTGCACTGTGGTGCCCAGAACTGCACACAGTACTCGAGGTGAGGCCATGTGAATGTTAGTTTTATTTTCCTAGTTACTTCAGGCATTTACACCACAAGGAGAAATCCCAGGATCCTAGAATTAGAGAAATCAGAGCAGACTCAGAAGTGGAATCATAGGTGGAGGGAGATTGGTGGGACCTGAGGGGGGGAGGGTGTGGAGCCATGGGGGACACTGGGACATATTGGACTGGGGGGACATTTGGACATGGAGGGGACGTGGGACACGTGGGGCTGGGGTGGGACATGGGATTTGGGGATGCCTAGACATGGTAGGGACAGCGGGGGCTCGAGGGGATATGGGGGACATGGAGGGGACGTATGGGAGTGGGGCGACATGGGGGGACATTGGGACATATGGGACTGGGAGAACATGGGGTGTTTTGGTGGAGGGAGGTCTGCAGGAGGTCTTTGGGTTGAATGGGGAGGCTTGAGAGGTTTGGGGGCTCCTGGTAGATTGTGGGGGAGAGCTGAGGGGGCCCTGGCAGGTTTCTGGAGGGAGTTCGGGGGTGCGTGGGAGTCTGGGGGGTGTTTAGAGGTGTCTGGAGGGGGTTGGAGGCTCTGGTGAAGGGTTGGGGGGGGACGGGGTGGCCATGGGGTGTTTGGCGGGTGTCCTGCCTTGTTTTGGGGGGGCCCTGGCAGTGGTTTGGGGGCTCTGGAGGATTTTCTCGTGGGGGGCTTGTGGATGGGGACTTGAGGTGTTGGGGGGGGCCCTGGTGGGTGTTGGGGGGAACCCTGAGGGTGTTTGGGTGGGGCCGGGGGGGCTGAATCAGTTGTTTTCCAAGCCACAGGAATGCCGAGTTGGCTCAAGTTAGCTCAAGTTTCAGCAGAACTGAAGAGCGACAGATAGCGCGATGTTTCTAATAACAAGATGCTTCAACAGAAGAGAGGGTTGACAGATCACAAGATGTCGTATATTTTGTCCTCGTTATTTTAACTACAAGATTTATTCTATCCTAAAGTGAGTTTATACAATAGCATTCTCCCCTTTTCTAGACAGTCTAGTAAATTCTTTTACTTAATATGAAAATTTGTCTTCCCGGTCTTACGCTATGGGGTACATATGATAGCCATGCACGTTTGTGGAGGAAGCTAACATGGACATTTGTTGTAACAATTTCCAATTCCAAACAAGCAATACAAAAGACAGTATTAAACTTCTGCCAACTAATAGGAATAAAACAATACTTGGGTGTCTCGAGGTGTTCAAAATCCCAGTTGCAGTTGGCAACCATCCAAAGAGTGTATCCCATCAGTTGTGATTTGGGTCTTGTTTTACTCTCTGCAAAACTCTGCTTACTTCCTTTGTCTCATGATGGCCGGTGATTAGAGTCTTCTCTCCATTGTCCTGAATGCCTTTTAAAATTTTAGTAACTTACGATCCATTGTGTTGTTAGACTTGATCAGCTGGTAGGATACCCCTGGTGCCAAATAGAGAAAGTCACACCCAACGGTTCTGACAGTTACAAAGACAAAAGTTAGCGTGAGTTTTGCTACGGAGTGTTCTGTTCTCCTTATCTACTTCTACAAAATCACAAGCAGTTCTTAAACACGCACAGCCTTGGCCAATATACACAAGCACAGTCTTTTGACTAGGATTTGGATGAATTTCAAAGTGGCAAACACCTTGCTCTGTGTCAAGGCATACATCCTGAGCATCAATTGTATTGCTTTCACCAATAACTCCTTGTTGTTCCCGGCTAACACATGACTCTAGATTTCCAGGCTGCCGTTTCCCATTCTCCATCCGTGCCCATGTTCTGTGCTCCGAAGGACAGAGCAGTGTCTTCTCACGGTTTAATCAATGATCGGGGGGATAACATAAACTGTGGCATCACGTATAGTAAGCACGAAGGCAGTAGCCATGTTAACAATGGGATCATAGGCAAAATTTACCAGACTAAATTCCCCGTTACTTTCTCGAGGATCGTTCCATTAATCATTCGGCACCCTATTTTAATTTCGGCCCCTGTGGTTTTCTTTGGTGTGTCCACTCTTCCCCTAATTTTCGCCATTCTGATGGTTTATAGAAATGGTTACCATTTGTTCACCAGATGACCATAAGTGCTAACTTTCCATTAATGCTCTTCTCCTCTGTTGTTACGGCTGCGGTCCAAGGCCCCTCACCATTCTCTGTTATCATAGAGGCACCTTCCTGAATCACAATTACAACTATAAGCCATAGAAACAAAACAACTCTAGCAACATCATTTCTGCCAACTATTCCCAAATACTCCCGACCGTCATGTCGTCGTTTTGTTCGACTAAGTTTCAGTTTCAGTTCATCGTCACCTGGCATTACTTTGCAGGGGGCTTCTGGAGCTTTCTTCACTTGGGAATGGTGCATCCAAGCGGCTTGTTCTCTAATCTTGATAGCAGTGTGAGTTGTCAGCAACGCTTGATACGGTCCATTCCATTTTTCCTCTAGGGGTTGTCCTGAAAAAGTCTATATAGACATAATCCCCAGGCTTAAAGGGGTGGATTGCTTCATCCAACCCTCTAGCCCTGCTCCCTAAAACAAATGGATGTACTTTATTTAATTGTTTCTGAAGTTCAGCTATATAAGCATATAAATATTCTGATCCCAACTGCGTTAGATCCTCTCCACTAAATAGAAATTGATACGGCCTTCCATCTAAGATTTCAAAGGGACTCAAATTCTCTTTTATTCTAGGTTTATACTCTGATTCTAAGTAATGCTAAAGGGAGGGATTGAGGCCGTGACAAATTAGCTCCTTGTCCAATTTTAGCTGTTTGTTGTTTAATTAAATGGTTCGTTTTTTCTACCTGTCCACTTGCCTGTGGTCTATAAGAAGTACGTGTTGTGGTTTTACCGTGCTGGGCAGCTAAACCCCACAACCGCTCTCTCACTCCCCCTCTTTAGATGAGGAGGGGGAGAAGTAAAGCAAAGAACAACTCAGGGGTTGAGATAAGGATAATTTAATTAAAGAAATAATTTTATTTTATATTTTATATAAAATTATTTTATTAAAGAAATAATAATAATAATTAAATAAAGATTATTATGAACTAAATTTAACTTAAGGGAAATAAAAAGGGAAAGGGAAAGGGGAGGTGGAAAGGGAAAATAAAAAAAAAAAAGGAAGGAAAACAAACAAATAAAGCAAATGAAGGCTATGTGGAAGTGCAGAGGACAGAACTTACCTCTACTTCCCACAAATGAGCGATGCTTGAGCGCGTCCTTGAAGCAGGGCCTCAACGCACGTAGCCGGTGTTCGGGAGGAGGACCGACGTTTTCACAAGGAGCGCCCACCCCTCCGCTCTGCTGCCTGTTTCCACCTTTTCTTGCTGAGTGGGACATCACCTGGTATGGAATATCCCTTTGGTTGGTTTAGGTCAGCTGCCCTGGTGATGTTTCTCCTCTCCCTTTTTGCCCAACCCCTAGGAGGGTTAGAGAGAGGCCCGATGCTGTGCCAGCACTGCTCAGCAGGAGACACAACACTGGTGTGATAACACTGCTGTTCCAAGTACAAGTGCAGAGTACAGCACTGTATGGGCTGCTGCAGGGAAAGTTACCATTCCAGCCAGAGCCAGTACAACCTCAGGAGGGACGTTACGCCCCCATGCTGTGTCTCGAACCCATGACCTCTCCACATAGCCAGGTGGGGGTTATGCGAGCGCCTCGAGCCGGTGAGCTACCGCCACCTCCTCCCCTTATTCCATAACATTTGTGTCCCACTCAGATCCCCATACTTTAGCATACAAGTATTCTCATCATTATTCCTTGTCCTTTAACAGGACAAGGATTTAACAGGACAGGATTAATAGGCAGGTGTATCTTTTCATTCCATAGGTCTTTCTTGGAAAATGTTCCTAAGAACTGTTGATGATTAGGTCTTCATCTGCCAAAGTGGCCACTCAGGGCAGGTGGAGTTGGATGTCTGGACACCAGCACCAGCTTAGCTCAAGTCCTTGTTGCAGTGTCCGGCTCCTTGCAAAGTTGACCTGTCATTGATCCTGCAGCGTCTTCCTACAACATCTAACTTAGATTATAGATTAGTTTTCTCTCAAGGTCAAATCTCCTTGAGGCACACACTTGATATCCCCATTCTTTTGCATGACCCACCAGGTATACCCTGGTCCTTGGGCGAAGACAATCCCACGAGGAGGTTTGCCTTTTCCCGAGGCAGGAGCAACCCACACTGCCTTCCCCATCCACCTTCCTACATGCACTACGGGAACTTTAGCTCCTTTCACAGTGTGTAGGGGTTTTGTTTCAGCAGGACCAGCACGGCTGTCAGACCCCCTATTGTTAACTAGCCAAGTGGCTTCTGGTAGATTTATGTCCCGTTTTTTCCATGTCCCGGCACCTAATGCTCGTAACATAGTCTTTAACAGTCCATTGTACCTCTCAACCTTCCCAGAGGCTTGTGGGTGACAAGGGATGTGGTACACCCACTCAATACCATGCCTCTTGGCCCAGGAGGTAACAAGATTGTTTCGGCAATGACTCCCAATTGTCAGACTCAATTCTCTCTGGTGTACCATGACGCCACAATACTTGTCTTTCCAGGCGCAAGATAGTGTTTCGGGTCGTGGCATGGTTTACAGGGTATGTTTCCAGCCACCCAGTAGTTGCTTCTACCATGGTGAGTATGTACCGTTTGCCTTGGCGGGTTTTTGGGAGTGGTCTGATATAGTCAATTTGCCAGGCCTCACCATATTGCAACCCTAGCCATCTCCCCCTGTTCCAGGGAGATTTTACCTTCGTGGCTTTCTTGATTGCAGCACAGGTCTCACACTCATGGGTAACCTGTGTGATGGCCTCAATGGTCAAGTCCACCCCTCGATCACGAGCCCATCTGTAAGTGGCATCTCTCCCCAGATGTCCTGATGTTTCATGGGCCCATCGAGCTACAAACAGCTCACCCTTACGTTCCCAGTCTAGGTCCACCTGAGCCACTTCAATTTTCGAAGCTCGATCCACTTCTTCGTTGTTCTGATGTTCTTCAGTAGCGTGACTCTTGGGCATGTGGGCATCTACATGACGTACTTTTACATCCAGGTTTTCTACCCGGGCAGCAATATCTTGCCACCAGGTAGCAGCCCAGATAGGTTTACCTCTGTGCTGCCAGTTGCTCTGTTTCCATTGCTGCAGCCACCTCCACAGAGCATTTGCCACCATCCATGAATCAGTGTAAAGATACAATGCTGGCCATTTTTCTCTTTCGGGAATCTCTATGGCTAGTTGTATGGCTTTTACTTCTGCATACTGGCTCATCTCGCCTTCCCCTTCCATGGCCTCCACAACTCGTCGTGTGGGACTCCACACAGCAGCTTTCCATTTCCGATGGCTCCCTACCACACGGCAGGATCCGTCAGTAAACAACACATACTGCTTTCTGTCTTCTGGCAACTCATTGTATGGTGGTGCCTCTTCAGTACGGGTTACCTCTTCTGTTGGCACTCTGCAATCTCTGCCTTCTGGCCAGTCCATAATCTCTTCCAGGATTCCTGGGCAATTAGGTTTTCCCATTCAAGCACGCTGTGTAATTAACGCTATCCACTTACTCCACGTAGCATCAGTTGCATGGTGTGTAGTGGGAATTTTCTCTTTGAACATCTGTAGTGGGTTTACGTGGCAAGGTTTTGGTAGCAGGGAGCCATAGGGGTGGTTTCTGTGAGAAAGATCTAGAAGCTGCCCCATGTTTGGGAAGGGCCCCATTGTTTTCCAGATCCGAGCCAATAAGCGATGTTGTTTTGCGCCTCTGTGAGAGCATATTTAAGACTGGGAAAAAACGCTGCACCACACAGCAGCTGGGAGAGTCAAGGGAGTGAGAGAACAGCCTTGCACATGTCAAGGTCAGTGTAGAGGGAGGGGGAGAGGTGCTCCAGGCGCCGGAGCAGAAGTCCCCTGCAGCCTGTGGTGAGGACCATGGTGAGGCAGGATGTCCCCCTGCAGCCCATGGAGTACCACGGTGGAGCAGGGTTCCACGCTGCAGCCCGTGGAGGAGACCACGGTGAAGCAGGTGGCCCTGCACCGACGGAGGCTGCGGCCTGTGGAAGACCCCTGCCGGAGCAGATTCCGGGCCGGACCTGTAGCCCGTGGAGAGGAGCCCACGCAGGAGCAGGTGACCCGGCAGGAGCTGCTGCCCATAGGGGAGCCAGGTTGGAGCAGTTTTCTCCTGAGGGATGGACCCCGTGGTACGGACCCGTATCTGGAGCAGTTCTGAAAGAGCTGCTGCCTGTGGGAAGCCCACGCCGGATCAGTTCATCAAGGACTGCATCCCGTGGGTGGGATCCCACAGCACAGGGGACGAGAGTGACCGAGAAGGAGCGGCAGAGAAGAAGTGCTGTAGACTGACCATAACCCCCATTCCCCCGTTCCCCTGCGCCGCTCGGGGGGAGGAAGTGGAAGAGGGTGGATGGGGGGAAGGTGTTTTTGTTTTTTTTTTTCTTTGTTTTCTCACTTCTCTCGCTTGTTAGTTGTAGGCAATAAATCTTACTATCTCCTTATGCTGAGTCTGTTTTGCCCGTTACAATAATTATTGCGTGATTTTCTCGTCCTTATCTCAACCCTTGAGCCCTTTTCACATATTTTCTCCCCATTCCTCTTTGAGGAGGGGGAGTGAGAGAGCGGCTGTGGTAGAGCTCGGCTGCCCACTCGAGCGGAACCACGACAACATCCAATGTAACACAGGTAGCCGCGGTGCCAAGAGGAGCTGTGCTTCTGTACCCACAACTTCTGAAGCAGCTCGAACAGCCTCATATACTGTGAGCATCTCTTTTTCAGTTGGGGTGTAATTGGCTTCTGATCCTCTGTAGCCCCGACTCCAGAAACCCAGAGGTCGACCTCAAGTTTCTTCTGGGGTTTTCTGCCAAAGGCTCCAGGTGAGGCCATGCTCCCCAGCTGCAGTGTAAAGTTTTGCACAGCTGGTCTGGTACGGACAGGCCCAAGGGCTACTGCACGAGCTATTTCTTGTTTGATTTGTTCAAAGGCCTGTTGTTGCTCAGGGCCCCACTCAAAAGAGTTTCTCTTTCGAGTCACTTGATATAGAGGACTCACAAGCTGACTATAGCCTGGCACATGCATTCTCCAGAATCCCACAAGGCCTAGGAAAGCTTGCATTTCTTTTTTACTAGTTGGCACAGACATTGCTGTTATTTTATTGATCACATCCGTCGGAATGTGGCCATTTTACCCCCAAGAACTGGATTTCCTGGGCAGGCCCCTTGACCTTACTCTGTTTAATGGCAAAACCAGCTTTCAGGAGAATTTCGATTACTTTCTTCCCTTTCTCAAAAACTTCTGCTGTGTTGCCCCACACGAGGATGTCATCAATGTACTGAGGGTGCTCAGGAGCTCCCCCTTGCTCCAGTGCAGACTGGATCAGTCCATGGCAAATGGTAGGGCTGTGTTTCCAGCCCTGGGGCAGCCAATTCCAGGTGGATTAGATGCCCCTCCAAGTGAAATCAAACTGCGGCCTGCATGCTGCTGCCAAAGGGATGGAGAAAAATGCATTAGCAATCTCAATTGTGGCATACCACTTGGCTGCCTTTGACACTAGTTTATACTGAAGTTCTAGCATGTCCGGCACTGCAGTGGCGTGACTTCATTCAGGCCTCGATAGGCCACTGTTAGCCTCCACTCGCCATTAGACTTTCGCACTGGCCATATAGGACTATTAAAGGGTGAGCGAGTCTTGCTGATTACTCCCTGACTCTCCAGCCGGTGAACCAACTCATGGATGGGAATCAGGGAGTCTCTCTTGGTGTGATATTGCTGTCAGTGCACCGTTGTAGCAGCAATTGGTACCTGCTGTTCTTCAACCTTCAGCAATCCTACAACACAAGGGTCTTCTGAAAGGCCAGGCAGGGTAGACAGCTGCCTAATCTTCTCTGTGCTCAAAGCAGCTATGCCAAAAGCCCACCGGTATCCTTTTGGATCCTTGAAGTACCCTCTCTTGAGGTAGTCTATGCCAAGGATACACAGAGCCTCTGGGCCAGTCACAATGGGGTGGTTTTGCCACTCATTCCCAGTTAGACTCACTTCAGCTTCCAGTACAGTTAGTTGTTGGGATCCCCCTGTCACTCCAGAGATACAGATGAGTTCTGTCCCTTGGTAGCCTGATGGCATTAAGGTACATTGTGCACCAGTGTCCACTAAAGCTTTGTATTCTTGTAGTTCTGATGTGCCAGGCCATCGGATCCACACAGTCCAATAAATCCGGTTATCCCTCTCCTCTACCTGGCCAGAGGCAGGGCCCCTCTAGTCCTGGTTGGAGCGTCTGCCACTTAATTCTTGCAGATGAGAGGCAGAGGTCCCTTCATCAGGGTCAAGAAGAACATCAGCTCTTCTACTGCCTCTGGGGTACTGCCCAATAGAAACTGGAGCAGCATTTTTCATAGGAGCCCCTCTTCTTGCTGCTGTATTTCCTTTCAGTTCACGTACCCGAGCAGCTAGGGCTGAAGTAGGTACACCATCCCATTTCCTCATATCTTCCCCATGGTCACACGGATAAAACCACAAGCTGCCATGTGGTGTGCGTCTTGGGTACTCTCTCTCTTGAGCAGGCAAATGCTGATTATTAGTGGCTGAAGTATCACTCTGTCTAGATGAGAGGGAATATGGGGAATATGCTCATTCCACGAGCTGGTCAAGTCTTTCAGACAGTTTCTCCACAGCTGAGACACAGGACTGTAGCAGAGCAGAGAGATTGTCTTCATATTTTTGAAGCTGGCAGGACAGATTATACAGTGTTGGTCCCATCCCCTCATCCCAGTTAAATACTGCCAGTGTACTGGCATGTGCTGATAGTGCACTCCGCACAAATTTACACCACATGGATGTTGTGCACTGGACTTCATCGGGGTCTTGAGGTGTCTGGGCATTGTCCAAATCACTATAAAGCATCTCCCGCACAGCTAATTCCTGCAGATGCTGGAGACCTTTATCCACAGTGGTCCACTTGCCTACGTGATATACAATATCTTCCTTATGGGGATATCTATCTTTCACAGCTGCCAGGAGTCGTCTCCAGAGGCTGAGGGCCTGTGCTCCTCTCCCAATTCCTTTGTCAATTACCCTTTCTCTAGAGAGGGATCCCAGCTGCTTGGCTTCATTGCCTTCTAATTGTTGGCTATTGGCCCCAGCATCCCAGCATCGAAGCAGCCAGGTGAGGATGTGTTCACCTGGGCGTCGACCATAATCCTTTCGTATTTCTCGCAACTCACTCAGGGATAAGGATAGAGTGATTTCTGATTCCTTTATGATTTCCATCTCTTCTTCCTGCTGTTTTTGTGATGGCTCTGCTTTAGGGGTGCCTGCCATTTCCCCTTCTCCCTCCTTCTTAGGAGAGCCTTCTTCCCTTACTAAACGAGCTGACCTCCGTTTCCATTGTTTTGATTTGACTATGGGGGCGACTGCTACCATAGTCGGTTGGTCCTCTGGGTCAGCCACAGCATGTGTTACCTGGTCATCAGACTCAGAGACTTCCTTCCTCTCTTCAAGTTGCTGGATGATGTTAAACAGGGTTTGATAGGAGTAAGCCAGGACCCAGCACAATGCTGCAAGCTGTCATTCTCCGGCATTATCAGGGTCAGGACATACAACTCTCAAACATTATTTCATTTAACAAGACTTTAACTACTTCCCTTGGCAATTAAAAAATTAAAATTAGAATTCATCCCAGACTGGGATGAATTAAAATTAATTAAAATTAGAGGGCATTATTACGTGGTTATCTTTTAAATATACCCATCCATCTGGTTTCATTTTACCTTTCAAATCTTCAATTAATTTTAAGTCTTCTTTGGTATAATTTGGCTTTTGGTTCATGTATATAGTTTGGATTTTACCATCTGGTATCAAAGACAATGCCTTCACCTCAGTTATTTCAGCTGCCCGCTTAGCCTCCTGATCTGCCAATCCATTTCCAATTTCAAAATCGGCATTCCCCTTTTGGTGTCCCTGACAATGCATGAGAGCTACCTTTTCTGGTTGTTTTACTGCCTGTAACAATTTTAAAATTTCTTCAGCATGTTTTATCTGTTTTCCCTGAGTGGTCAGCAATCCACATTCTTTCCAAATTGCTCCATGAGCATGTACCACGCTGAATGCATATTTCACGTGAAAATGCGTGAAAAAGCCACCGTTTGGGGAATTCCAAACCTCTGAAAACCTGAATCTGCTGGGTTTGGTCCTGAGCCGCAGGCTGTAGTGCCTGGCTAAGCCCCATTTGTCATTTTGGTGAGTGAAAAGCTGAGAAAGGCAGAGAGGGAGAGGGTGAGAAAGGAGGTCACCTTCTGCTTAGGTTTTCTTCGCTTTTGTTTGTTCTGGGTTATTCCTGGCTGCATTTGCTGGCTGCCACAGCTGCTCCTCCCTGTGCCCATGCAGGGCAGCCCCAGCCTTGGGGAGCCAAAAGTTGTGATTCTGGGGGAGGAAAACAGAAACCAAAACCTGGCTCTGCCACTTCCAGCCCTCCGTGTCCATACCCAGCACCAACTCTTCTGTAGCTTTTCCCAGTCAGCAATGAGTGGAAAAGCCCTTTCTTGACCCATTTTGCCTCCACTGAACAGGGCTTTGCTTGGCAGTAGGAATACGTAGAGGAATGTTTAGGACGTGCAACCATTTTCCCTAAAAGGGATAGGGGGGTGGGGGAGATTTCCACGTGCTGCTGGTGGCGTCGGTGTCTTTGCGGCTGTGTTGGTGCAGTGACGCTGGGGTTAAAAAGTGATGTTGAAGAACCGCAGCAGGTGACCTGCAGCAGGTGAGAGGTTTGTGCTGTGTTGTGTGATTTTGAGGGAAAAACTTTCCAAAAGCCCAGCACGTGGCTGGGTCTGCTCTCAGTGCTGCTGATGGGCTCCCTGGGGGCAGTGGGGAGCTTCTCTGGGTCCTGGGGGTCCCTGGGGTCAGCAGGACCCCTGTGTGGTGGTGGCAGGATGTGGTGTCTGCCCCCAGTTCTGGGCCCGTTCCTGCCCCAGACCATGGGTGAGTGTCCTGAGGTCCCTGTGCGTGGTGTCCCAGCCCACCTGGGTCCCTCGAGGGCTGCACTGCCCTTGTGTGTCAGCAGTTTGGGGTCACCCAACTGGGAGGTGCTGGGGGAAGCTGTGGTGGCTGGAGCCGTTGGGGTGGGTGACACAGCTGTGCTGTGGCCAGGCAGGGTGACAGCGTTGCCAGCGTCACCAGGCGCTGGTCCCACCTCAGCTGTGCTCCCGGACACCTCCCAGCCTGCAGGTCCCTGGGTTCGGGTTTAGGGTTAGGGTAGAGGTTAGTGCTAGGGGTAGTGGTTTGGGAAAGGGGTTGAGGGGCAAAGTTCTGGGTTGGGGATTATGGTTTGTGATTATTTCTTCGGGATTTAGAGTTGGAGTGCAAGAATACGGGTTAAGTTTGGGGTTTATGCATGGGGTTAAGTGTTAGGGTGAAAGGCTTGAGTTCTGTTTTGGCATTGAGGGATGGCAGGTATCCTTAGGGGAGGGGTTAGAAGGTGTAGGATTGGGTTTTTGGTTGATTATGGATAGGGCTTCCTGTTGGTGGTTAAGGTTTATGTTTTGGGTTTAGGCATGTGGTTTGGATTTGGGGTTGTTATTTTGAGTTTGGGTTAGCAGTTAGGGTTGAGGAAAGGTAGGGACTGGGACAGTTAAGAATGGAACACGATGGGTGAGCTCATAGAAGGAACAGAAAATCAAGGGCATTGTGTGAGCTTCACCTTCAGCCAAGCAAGAATCGGTTTGGCTGCTTGAAACATGCAAGGGGGCAATGAGGGAGAGCAGTGGCCGAATTCCTTGCAGCATCTCATGTTCTGCTGGCCCCAGTCTTTTCCCTTACACGTTTAGAGAAGATTGAAAGCTGAGGACAAGAGGGTCTGATGAAGGGAGGAGAGACTTGTGAGCGCTGGTTTGAAGAGAACCACTGCTAAATTGATACAGCACGGACACGAGGTCTGAGCGAGTACATCCTTAATGACTGGGCAATCGAATGGCAACAAACCCCGCCATGTTATTGTGTTAGGTGTTACAGCTAGACTTTGTGGGTAGTTAGGGTCTGGCGGCTGGAAGATGTCACACTGTACAGAAAGGTGGAGCCCCTCCCTTGATGGACAGTAGCGTGTGGTCTGTGATGTAAGCAAGCGGAAGTGACGTTATGGGCCTCGGGTATATAACCCCATGTGACTCAACAATAAACGCCATTTGCCATCCACCACGTTGGTGTCTGTGAGCCGATGGCCCGAGCGGCCTGGGGTTGGTCGCCGTGCCGTTCCTGAACCAGGTCGCCACTGCCCCCTGAAGGCAACAGACTTGGAGGAGGGGGATGAGCTCCTCAAACTCCAACCCAAACTTAACGCTCTCTCTAACCAAAGCAATCTCACAAGGCCAACGGCAGGCATGAAATATTACAGCCACGTCTGTAATATTTCAGGATGAGGTTACCCCGATAACAGCATCAGAAAAACCAAGAGAAAAGAGAAATCTGCTTAGCACAGGACAGCTGGGACAGCTGGAGCTCACCCTGCTGCCCTTGCCAGTGCCGGATTGTCACACAGGTCAGACTCTGGGGTCAGAGAAACCACGCTTCAGTTCTCCTGAGCTCTATTGACCATTGCCCTGTTGTCTCAAGCCTTGCCAAGCTCTCCCGGCTGTGGATGGGGTATTTCTCACGCCACGATGCCTTGGAGTAGTTCTGCCTCCCCCAGTCCCTTCCCGTACATGTATTTATGAAACTAGACCTCTCACAGAACGAAACCGCCCTGCAGTGCCTGGCTTTGTCCGTGGCTGCCCCAGCGCACCCCAGAATTGCTCTTTGGAGCCTTTTGTTGGGTCTTTGCGTCTGGCTGGGAAACGCTCTCGTTTTCGTGGTGCTGACCTTGTTAGGAGGTTGCTGGGTTATTCACAGGCTTTCAGGATAAGAAATCAAGGGCTGCGTGAGCCTCACGTGAGGGCAGGGGATGTTTTCCTGGCAGAGTCATTTGTGCTCTTGGCCATAAAGCCACCCAAGGGCTCAGACATGCATTTTCCAGACATTGGAGCCCCTACATAGAACCACAGAATATTCTGGGTTGGAAGGGAGCCACAAGGGTCGTTGAGTCCAACCTGCTCCTTCCTGTGTGTTTCTGTAGGTGCCATAAAATGTGTGTTCTGGTAAAATCATGTTACATTTGTTCTGCTGGATCAAAGCAACGACTTATACTTATTCTAGTCAAAGTAAAATATGCGTGGAAATACTTTTTCATCTTTTATTTCAGGTAGCTTTTCATTACCCTAACGTGTTCCTTGCCTTCACCAACGTGATCTGCCTGTAGCTAGCCCCGTTTCAAGAAGGGCATTGGTTTAGAGTCAGGAGACAACTCCCAAAATCCTTTCCAACCTAAATTACGCACTGATTCTGCGCACAGATACTCATCTCCACCACCATCACACAGAAACAATAAGTACCCACGAGGAATGTGCAGCATCTGCTCCATTTCTCTTCATTTTCTTCACATTAACACACCTTTAATTAGAATCTTGGTCTTTCTGAGCATCTTCACATTCCATGTGCACACGCTAACGGGTGGCTTGGTTGGGCTGCCATTAGGCAGTGACTGGCTGTGTGCTGGCTGCTGGTGGAGTTTAAAGTGGGCATTCAATAGTGCTTGAGGCTCTCTGGAGCTGGAAATATGTTGAGTTTGGGGAATCTCTTCTCCTTCCCCAGAGCTTCGGAGGGAAACCACGGCACCTTCCTGAAACACCCTGTGCGTCTCCAAGCGGAGCTTTCTCTGCAGGACCTTGCTGGGTGCGAACTGGCACGACCGCAGCACCAAGAGTTGGAGCCCCAGGAGCCTCCTCCGCCTTGAAGCTCCCTTGAGGAACAGATGGAAACGGAGCAAAGTGCACGCAGGAGAAGCCTGGGCTGGTGCCACGTAGTTAATTCAGTAAGTTACTTCACTCAGTGCCACGGAGTTAATTCTCTCCCCTCGTCGTAGTTTTGCTCTCCTGGGGTTCATTAGCTGGTTCATCTGCGCTGGACTGATCCCCGTGGTGTCTTTGGAGAGGAGGCTGCACGGAGAAGTGAGAAGTGTCTCTGAGTGTTACTGAAGGCTTAATGAGGCCCAGCCCTGGGAGCAAGTCCCGGTGGCCTCGTTAGTGCAGGTAATTGCCAGCTGTGAGCACAGGCAGGTGAAGCGCAGGGGGCTCTGGTGCTGGCGGAAGCCTTGCTGGGTTTTACAGAGCAATCCTGTGCCTTGGCGGTGAGATCCCGGCCTGCGCTCGAGGCCCCTTGCACAACAGCTGACCAGTTTCAGCGCGGTGCTGCCCTTTCAGGGCTCTTCCTTCCTCTGCGTGGCACAGAATCGCCCGAGGCTGGAAGGGAGCTCTGAAGATCGCCCAGTCCAGACAAGGAGACTCCACAGCCCCTCTGGGCAGCCTGTCCCAGTGCTCTGTCACCCTCCCAGTGCAGAAGTGCCCCCTCACATTGAGCCAGAACCTCCTGGGCTTCACTTGGTGCCCATTGCCCCTCGTCCTGTGGCTGGGCACAGCTGAAAAGAAACCTGCTCCATTGCCATTAGAGCCTGGTGGTCAGCCCCAGATGCATCCCTGGGTCTCCAGCAGGTCCCAAGGTGCTGTAGGAGAGCGCTTTGCTCCTGGAAAAGCTGCTTGTGCCTGTGTTTGTTACCAGCCTTCAAAGAACAGCTGGTACTGTTTCAAAGAACAGTCTTCAGGCACTGCAGGTAAAAAGGGGAGATTGTTTTGTTCCAGAAAGCCGAGGCAAGAAGATGGAGGGGGGCTTCAGGTAAGCGACCATAGCCGTGCTGCTGAACAGGGAGAGCACGGCCAGGTGAGGGAGGCACGTGGAGAAGGCTTTGTGCCGGCCCTGCTCGGAGGGGATCCTCAGCACGGCCCTGAAGATCTGCACGTAGGACAGCAGGATGAAAACAAAGCACCCGAAGGCAAGAGAGACCCCGAGCACAAGAAGCCCGACCTCCCTGAGGTAGGAGTTGGAGCAAGAGAGCTTGAGCATCTGGGGGATCTGGCAGAAGAACTGGTCCAGGATGTTGCCGTGGCAGAGAGGGAGTGAAAACGTCCCAGTGCCTCGCCACCCCCCAAGGGAAGAATTTCCTCCTCACCTCTGATCTAAATTGTGGTGTGATTCGTAGCCCTCTCTACCAAGTGACCCAGCAGAACAATTCCAAGCAGGAACCCGAGCAACGAGAAGCCTTTGAGCGAATTAAGCAGGACACCGTTCACGCAGTAGCCCTTGGGCTACTTCAGGTAGGACAAAAGGTATAAAAAAGTAAAAAGTCTGCTTTACAGCAGAGGCAGGGAGAATGGCCCCACCTGGAGCCTCTGGCAGAAAGCTGCAGGGGAGATTTGAGGTCAACCCCAAGGATTTGGGAGTCTGGGATGAAGAGCATCTGAAACCAACCCCCCAAACAAGAGATACTGGCAGCGTATGGAGGGGTGCGAGCTGCTTCGGGAGTGCTTGGTGCTGCAGCACGGCTCCTCCTGGCACCCCAGCTGCCAGTGTGGAAGTGATCGTGGACTGAAGAAAAGACAGATTTGGGAACATCCTCATACGAGCAGGAGATGACACGTGCTGAAGAGGCCCCAGGATACAAGAAATGAGCAGGAAACGAGAAGCCTTGTGCCCTGTTCACTGACCCAGAGGGTGAGTGACCAAAGGGGTGTTTAGTGCTGTTTCCTAGAGGAAAGAGCCTATTTCATCCTTTCTTCTCTCCCATCGCTTGGCGTCTGAGCAAATTGCTCCCGCTCTGCTCTCCCAAAGTGGCCAGCAGTGAGAAGAGGAGGGAGGGAGGGCTGAGAGGGTGTCAAGATGAGAACATCCTTGCTTCATCTCTCAGAGCAGGGAAGCACCAGGACGAGGCAGGAGGGGAGGGGGCACTGCCACGGCAGAAGGGGAGAAGCCAGCACAGAGGAAGAGCTTTTCCAGGAGAACTGAGAGGGGAGAAACAGAGCTCCTCCACCTGCTGCTCCTCCTCCTCCCCTGCACCAAGAGGTGCTTGAGAGAGCCTTCTGCCACTGGGATGAGGATTTGGGGGGAGTCGAGGCAAAATGATGACAGTAGGCCTCAGGGGGAGCGTTAAGAAAGCTGCTGGCACGCATGGTGTGAGCGACCCCCGAGCAGAGCAGTGCTGTGGGCTGGCAGCAGCCTGGAAATAGGCGAGGAAAAGATTTGTGCCCTCAACTCTGCCACTTCCCTCGGGGCTGATGAGGAAAAAGCACTCACCAGAAAGGGTGCAGAGGGCTGCGAAAACACAGTCAAGAAACAGAGCAAAAAGAAATACGAGCAGGTCCGGGAGAAAAAGACAGAGAGAAATGTCGAGGGAAGACAGAAAGCTAAGTAAGGTTAGAGGGTTCGCAGCAAACATTAGCTGATTCTTTGCTGGGAGTTTCAGATGCGGGGCTCAGGGGCAGAAGCATTCAGTACTTGGACTAAGCTGACCATCAAAGCCTGCAATTTGCCATCAAAGGCCACCAATGAGGTCACCAATGAGGCCACCAATTTACCCAAACAAGGCTAGCCATCAGAAGTTGAAATTCTTTTCAAGTTTTCATTTGAATATTCTTTTATTTGAAATTCTTTTCAACTTTCAATTCTGCGCTTTTTCTGAAAGCGCAGCCCAGCAGGATGGAAATGGTGCTGTCTTTTTCTCCCCAGCTGCCGTCGCATCCTCTCCTTTCCCCTCCAGGGAAGTGCAGTTTTTCTCCACGTTGCTCTGGGGGCAGCTTCCCAGCTCTTGTCCCAGCAAGGGGAGGTTCCTGGCCATGGAGGCCGTGGAGAAGGTCCCTCAGCTGGAAACATCGTTGTGTTTTCCTCCATTGTCTCGCCGTCCGCTGTCAGATGGATTTCTGTGAAGGGAGTGAGACTCTGAGCAAAAACTGCTACAGGTTTTTGGGGCTCTTTGCCCACACGCGGACCCCGTGGATGGCTTCAGGTCCCGCCGTTTCCCTCCCTCTGCTCACCCCATCCCCAGACCCGGCCAGCAGCAGGGTTCAGCTCTGCCAGGCCCACCCACAAAGCCCCTCTCTTCCCACCCGGCCTGGAAACCAGCACCCAGCTGCAAACACACACTCTCCTCTCGGGCCAAGAGCAGCCTCCTGCTTCGTTAGGCCTTCTAAATGCTGCCAAATAACGTGTCTCTGCTGTGTCTGCGTGGCAACAGAAGGGAACTTGAGGGACTTGAGGCTAGCCATGGAGGAGCCCAAGGTTCTGCTTGGATCGAGCCAACCCCCGGCTCCAAACTGAGATCTCGTTGGAGAGGCCCCACTGTCCCCAGAACTACTTGCCTCCAAGGCTTGAGCCCCCAGAGGAACAGGGATGTGGATCACGCACCTCTTTTGCCACCTCTGACGGCGTTCTTGCAGCTCCGAGCAATCAAAGCTCGGGTCACCTTGGACTGGGCGGCGGTGTCGGGAGGCTGGGTTTGAGCTCTGGCGACTGAAGATGCTCAGAGCTGGCCCCCTGGTCCGTCGGTGTTCCAGAAATAGACGTGTCGCTGGGCTCCCTGAGCGGTCTGGCTCTTATAGGATAAGGGCACAGCTCCACGGTCAAAGGTTTGAACTTCGGAATTTTGTACTTCCTGGGCGGATTAGGTGGAGGCATTCGCAGAGAGGGCCCGAATTCAAGCTTTGGTCGTGGCTGAATCTCAAAGCTGGCCCACTTGTCTGTCTGTGTCTGAGAGGTAGAGGGGTCGCTGGGCTCCTTCAGCAGGCTGGCTTTCTTACCTACAGGCAAGGGCGTAGAGTGCCTGTGTAGGAGCTTTGGTTTTTGAAATTGTGCAGAGCTGGCCTCCTGGTCCATCTTTGTCCCACTAGTAGAGGTGCTTGGGATGGCTCTAATATCTATAGGCCATGCCGCAGGGGGCCTGGGTACAAGCTTTGGCAGTTGATTCTCAGAACCTGCCCCCTGGCATGTCACTGTCACAGAAGTAGAGGAGTTGCTGGGCTCCGAGCTCAGGCTGGCTCTAATACCTGCAGGCCACGGTGTACGGGGCCTGGGTACAAGTTTTGGCAGTTGATGCTCAGAACCTGCCCCCTGGCATGTCACTGTCACAGAAGTAGAGGAGTTGCTGGGCTCCGGGCTCAGGCTGGTTCTAATGCCTACAGGCCATGGTGTAGGGGGCCTGTTTTTGAGCTTGGAATTGGAATCTTCCATCTTTGGGCGGTCTGGAAGCACGGACCAGAACCTCCCAGCCCGTAACTTCGGCAGTCTGTGGGAGCTGGAGCTCCCTTGCTGGAATCTGCCTCTGTCATCGCTGGGCTCCTGAATTATGCTGCCCTCCGAGCTCGACAGGGACAGCATGGACACGATGGGTGTTTCTAGTGGGCCTGGGGCTTTCTGAGATTCGGGGCGCTTCACTCGCTCCGTCACTGGCAGGGCTTCCAGGATGGATACTTTCCTGACTTCAGGAGGGGCTTTTGCTGCTTTTTGGCCCTTGCTCCCCCGACGTTTTCCAGATTTTTCAGCCTTTGCCCGGCCCTGGTCTTGCGCCTGCTCTTTGGGTGCTGTTTTGGGCTCTTGTTTGGATTTCCTCCTGGGCTCTGTTTTGGGCAGAGTTTCTTTCTGCAGCTGGTTGCACAAAAGCTCCTTTTCGGCAGGAGGCAGCTTAGGCATCACCGGCAGCCTGCCGAAAGGACAAAGCCAAAAGAATTCATCCACCTGCACGACATCTTTGGGGCCCCATCTTGTACCCCCCCATGCAGCGCCCGTGGCTGCAGACCCCAAACAGAGGGGCCAGCCCTGAGAAGTGGGGGGCTCCTGGCAGCCTCCTCCCCCCCTCCTGGAGCATCCAGCCTCACCTAAACGAAGGCTCCTTCTTCTGCTTGGCCTTCCTGTTCCAGGGCTGCACTTTTCCTTGATAAATGATGTTCAAGGTGCCCGGGAAGGGTGGCAGTTCAGGACGTTTCTCTGGAATCGGCAAGGAGAGATGTCAGAAGCACATTTCCATGACTCTGCTGTACCTGGGACACGCTGGGTGCTGAAGCCTCCTCCTGCGCTGTCCCAGGGGCCACTGTGCTCCCCTCCCAGCCTCCATCTGCAGGGGCCTCGGCCCTCCTTGGCACCAGCCTCAGCCGGCTCAATCTTAGGCCGTGACGTGGTTTGGGGGCCAAGTTCTGGCAGAGAGGAGCTGGGTACAGCCATTTTAGGGGTGTTTTGGATCCCCAACCTCCTGCAGCACCCAGGGACAGGCACCTTGGGCACGTCACATACCAGGGCTCCATTTTGGAGGCCTGGAGACAAGAGGCTGTGCTGAGCTGGCATGAAGCTGTGGCACAAGAGGAGCCAGCAGCCGCTTTGTATCTCTCACCTTGGCTGGAAGACGACAACACAGCCCGTTCCTTCTCCTGCCTGTCATCCCTGAGGGCCTTGAGACGCTCCCCGGGTGATAGCTGGGGCGCTTTGTCCATTATATAGCTGGCAAAAGAAGAGATCGGCGTGACCCAGGGCACCACCACTCCCCACACTCACCCGCTCACGGACACATTTGGCAAGGAGCAAACGCTACCGAGCCCGAGCAGCGGCCACAGCCACAAACATACTCACTCGGGGAAGATGATGACACGGCCAGAGAAGGTCAGGGAGGCCACAGCTGACACCCGGGACACCACCATGTCCATCAGCTGGGGGACCTGCAGGGGAGGAGCAAGGAGATGGCAAATGTCCTCTGCCTGGCCTCCACTAGGTCCTGAAGGAGCCCAGGGCAGTGGGAGCCGGCAGGATCGCAGCTCTTGGCCACCCCAAGAGGCTGGCCAAGAGCTCCAACCCAAGAGGTCTTACTGGGCCAAGGGCAAGCATTGTTGCTGCCCCTGTGTGAGGCTGCCCAGGCCGTGGGGAAAACAAAACCCTCACCTTGAAAAGAGCCTTCTGAAGGCTCCTCTGTTCTGACAGGCTCTCCAAGAAGTCGTAATAGAACTTGATTTCCACCCTCGTGCCTTCGATGAGGAGCACCCCAATGTCCTTCAGCACGAGAGCGATGTTCTCCCCATTCCCCAGGCTGCGAGAGATGAGGGACGTGGTGCCTTGGATGCAGCTCTCCACCTTCTTCCAGGACACAGAGGCAGCTGCAGCCACCTCAGGGAGATGGAGGGGCTCCAGCTCCTTATGGCCTGGAAAACGACACGAGAGGGATGGAGTCGGTCACCAGCGGCCCTTCCCCGCGTGTTCCCTAGTGCTGCTCATGGCAGTCGTCACCCAGAAAGGCTTCGGTTTGGGACCTGCTCCGTGCAGGCAGTGCTTTGCTTCTGAGAAGCACCTGAGATCCATGCAGCAAGGGATTCCTGCACCCTCTTACCTGGCAGGTACTCCTTGTCGGCTGTGAGGCTGTGGGCAACGATGAGGTTCCTGGCCAGGCGGAACGTGGGCCACTGCACCGTCAGGGACTTGTTCCCATCGTTGACCCGTTTGGAAACCACATCAAAGCAGCCAAGAGTGGGAATTCGGACGCCCTGCAAGTGGCAGAGAACGGAAGGGCCGAAGGTTAAGGATCAGCCGGAGGTGGTCTCATCCAGGAACGGTGCTTCGGGCCCTGCTGTGCACTTCCCGCTGTTGGGAGCCAGGCTGAGGGGACCCAGGGGCTTCCAGCAACTGGGGTCAGCCCTGAGATACCACACCAACCTACCAGAAGCAACACCGCACTTGTGCGATACCTATTGGTCTCTTGGTGGGGCCTTTTGGGGTGAGTTTCCTGCTTTTGGGGTGGGGAACAAGGGTGACGTAGGTGCCAACCCACCTGGCGCAGCTGGAGGTGCTCCCGGATGTAGGCTGACACAGCATCCCAGATAGAAGATCGCTCTGGAAGGCAAGGAAAATCAGGTCACATGCTGCTTCTGGTGGCTGCCAGCCTTCCAGCACCCCCACCCCCGTGTTTTGGTGGCAGAGGAAAAGAGCCGTCACATCTCTGTCCCCAAACGGAGACCCCCCGAGTTGACCACAGAGCCAGGTCCTCCCCACAGAAAGCCCCAGACGGGGGTCAGCCGCGCTCCTGTAGTGCTGGGGGTGCTCGCACCTTGGTCAGTGACGCCTCGTATCACGGAGACGTGCTCCATCGCACTGCTCTCCCAACACTCTAATGTGGTACGCCTCGTGCGAGCAGGTTGCTCCTTGCTGGCATCAGCCATCTTTGAGCTCATCCTGCCCGAACGTCTCGGTACCTCTGGTGCAGGACCCGTCGCGCAGCCCCATTTATACGGTCCTGCCACTGTGACGTTGCCCTTATGTGGTCCTGCCATTGTGACGTATGTGTGATTGCATTGTGACATCACAGTGACGCGGGCAGTGCTGGCTGTTGCCCGTGGTGACGCCGGCACCAACAGGCTGCTGCCTGCCCAAGCACCTCTGTGCTGGGGGGAGGACATCAAAGTATCACAGGTAATTGTAGAAATCGTAGAATCGTAAGAATTGTAGAAACTGGAATTGTAGAATTGTAGAAATTAGAATTATAGAATTGTAGAAATCAGAAAAGGATAATGGAAATGGAATCACAGAATGTCCCAAGTTGGAAGGGACCCATAAGGATCATCAAGTCCAACTCCGCACCTGGCACCGCACAGGTCTACCCAAAAATTTAGACCCTGTGACTAAGGGCACAGTCCAATCGCTTCTTAAATTCAGACAGGCTTGGTGCAGTGACTATGGCCCTGGGGAGCCTGTTCCAGTGTGTGACCACCCTCTCGGTGAAGGACCTCTTCCTGATGTCCAGCCTAAACCTCCCCTGCCTCAGCTTAGCACCATTCCCGTGGGTCCTGTCGCTGGTGGATACGGAGAATGGGTCACCTGCCTCTCCACTCCCCCTCGTGAGGAAGTCTCCCCTCAGCCTCCTCTTCTCCAGGCTGAACAGGCCCAGTGCCCTCAGCCGCTCCTCATATGTCTTCCCCTCTAGGCCCTTCACCATCTTCGTCGCCCTCCTCTGGACACTCCCCAACAGTTTAATGTCCTTCTTGCACTGTGGTGCCCAGAACTGCACACAGTACTCGAGGTGAGGCCGCACCAGCGCAGCGCAGAGCGGGACAATCACCTCCCTTGACCGGCAATGCCGTGCTCGATGCACCCCAAAGAGAATGCATCTCTTTGGAGGGAAAGACCAAAGGGAAAGACCGCTGCCAAAGAGTGGCGAGGGGCCCTCCACTGCTCGCCCTGCCTGCGCCATGCCCTGTGTGCCCGTCCTGGTCGCACGCGCTCCCTAGGGGCTGTTTTTGAATGGCCGGGGAGGGGGCATTGCTGGCTCCACCTACGCCTCGTCAGCCTCCCTCGTGAGGGATGCCGGGTCCTGGCGGCTCCCTGGGCTGCTTCGAGTGGCCTCGATGCCAAAAAAAGTAAAGTCCTGCCCGCCTCCACCCCCTTCTCCGCTGCAGAACTCATCTGCCCTGGAGCCCATCGCCTCGGCAAGTATTGTAGGGATCGTGGAGATCATAGGACTGAATTGTAGGAATCGTAGAAACGGAATCGCAGAATTGCAGAAATTAGAAAAGAATCGCAGGATAGTAGAAATCACAGAATAGTAGTGACAGAAATCAGAAATGGAACCGAAGGGATGGTGGTACCGTAGGGATCGTAGAAATTAGCATCATTGTGACATAGAAACCAGAAAAGAATTGCAGAAATTACAGAACTGGAGAATCAGATCACAGAAATCGTAGAATCAAATTGTAGAAATCATACAAATATAATCATAGAATTGTAGAAATCATAGAATCAGAAATAGAGTAATAGAGTTATGGAACAGATAGAAATCATAGAAATAGAATCCTAGAATGGTAGAAATCAGAAAATCTTCGAAATAGAATTGTAGAAATTGTAGAAATGTAGAAATCAGAAAAGAATATTAGGATTGTAGAAATTGTAGGATTGTAGAAATCAGCAAAGAATCTTAGAAATAGAACTGTAGAATTGTAGAAATCATAGAATCCCAGAACTGTAAAAATTGTAGAAATCATAGAATACCAGAACTGTAGAAATTGTAGAAGTCATAGAAACGAGAGAAATGCTCACTCCTCTTGGTTTGGCCATGGCACAACAGGGCTTGCACCGCATTGAGGCCTTGGGGCGAGAAGCTGGGAGAGCACCCTGCTGGGACAACTCGCCCAACCTGACACGGGGGCTCTGGAGAAGAGAATTTGGCCCCTGTAAGTGTGTTGTGGGCCAGCAGGAGAGGCTTTGGACCGTAAAAAAACAGGTTTGGACCAAAAACGGTGGCTTTAGACCCTTAAACTGAGGCTTTGGTCTTTCAGAATTGATGTTTAGACCTGAAAAACGAGAGTTTGGGTTCTAAGATTTAGGCTTCAGCCCCCCAAAATGGGTGTTTGAACACTTAAAGGAGGGTTTGGACACTAAAAAGGGAAGTTTAGGTCTACAGAAATTAGGGTTTGGATGCTAAAAAGAGAGGTTTGATCTCCAAGTGGAGGTTTTGGACTCTCAAATACAGTTTGGACCCTAAAATTAGGATTTGTATTTTAAATTCACCATTAAGGAGGGAGGAGGTGCCACCTGGCAGCCCTCCCCCTCCTGGGGACCTGGAAGCTCTGCACACTGCAGCTTTTCTGCCCCCAAAGAAGGGAAAATGGGCATGGGGAATGCAGGTCACGGTCGGTCTGTAATGCTTTGTCTGCTGATCTTCCTTTATTTCATCAGTCACCTTCTGAGCCCATTCGTGGGGGCGGTTGGTATGGTTGTGGTAATGTTTTTGGACCCGTTTGGTGGTCGGTTTTCTTTTGGAGGTCGTTTACTCAACATCACCACCCCTCTTTCTCCCTGCTTCCCTTTCCCTTCCGGGATCTGTTGGATGCATTTGGAGCCAGTAATGCCATGAACATGTACATGCAATGCAATCCGCTCTAATTCTTGTCTCAATAAACTGTAATTAGCATTTCCGTTGTCATTCTTCCTTGTGGGAAGAGGGAGGTTTTAAAGAGGGTGCAGGAGCACCTACTGTTGTAGGAAGTACAGCTAATTACTACAAAAAAAAAAAAAAAAAAAAAAAAAAAAAAACAGCTAATTACTACAGTGTGTGTTAATATAAAATTACACAAACAATCTGGATTACCTGGGCAGATACAACCTTCTTGTTGGCCACTTTTGGAAATCGGTTTTACTAAAATCCCCGTTACTTTCTTGTGGGTTGTTCCATTAATCATTCGGCACCCTATCTTATGCCATTCTTATAATGTATATAAATGGCCACCATTTGTTCGCCAAATAACCACAACTGCTAACTTTCCATTAATGCTCTTATCCTCTGTTGTTATGACTTCGGACCAAGGCCACTCACCATTCTCTATTATCGTAGAGGCACCTTCTTGAATCACAATTACAATTCATAAGCCATAGAAATAAAACAGACTTCTTAACTAAATTCCTGCTGACTATAGTACTAAATACTCCTGACCATAATGTCCTCATTTTGTTCGACTGAGCTTTAGTTTCAGCTCACCGTCACCTGGCGTTACTTTCCAGGGGGTTCTAGAACTTTCTTCACATAAGAATGGTGAATGCAGGCACTCTGTTCCTTGATCTTAATTGCGGTGAATTTTGTAAGAAGCACCTAGTATAGTCCTTCCCACTGTCGTTTCAAAGTTTTCTCTACAAGAGAAAACTAAAGCTTGTTACCTCTCAAGCTTTGGCAGTCCTCGTGGGGAAAGCCTCTGGCCATCCTGAAAAGGTATCTGTTAACACCAGTAAATATCGAACCCCCCTTTTCTTGGAAGTTCAAAAAAGTCCATTTGCCACTGTTGCCCAGGCCCATGGCCTTTTCCAATTTGACCCAGTTTTGGTTTGGGGGCATTTTGGGGGTTAGGCTGGAAACAAAGATCACATTGTTAAGTTATGTTATATATGGAGTGGTAATTCGTGTCGAGAAAATGGTTGATATTAATCAAGAAGGTGGAGATTTGGGAGTGTGGCCATGGGGGTTGGAAAGCCCCGTGGATGAGATAACATTGGACTCTTAACGATAAGGCCATCAGGAATGTAAAAGAGTTTAGAGGGAACAAAGAAGGCTGATTCAGGAGACTCCAGGCAGTCTCGGGTTGCTTGTTCTCCGGCTGTTAAGGCATGGAAGTTTCTGGGTGTTTACTGTTGCTGTTATATGCAAAGTTGTTTGACCAGTGAAAAGCTGTTTTGAAAAGAACTGCTGTGGAGAGAAGGGTGTAAGAGGGGAGCCTGCCCTCAAGATAAAAGAAAAAGGCAACGCAATGTGATGAAGTTATGTCATCAATAAAGAAGCAGAAAGAAGGAATGAAGAGGAACAGGCTGGCAGAACGGAGACCAGGACGGGGACAGGCACTTTGATTGCCTCATGAAGATAGGTTCGGACAGACTCAGCAAACTGCTCAGAGAAGCTCATACAGAAAGTCGCTGGAAATGGGCACACTGGAGCTGGAGAGAAGCTCGAGCTGAGAGAAGCGGACCTGTGCACACAACTGCCTCTCGCTGGTAAGCAGCTGCGCATTATGGGGATTCTCCTTATTAACAATCGGACAGTTTATGAGCCTGAAATATGGGGCCAAACTGAGGTCAAGGTGTGGGACTCTGCAACTAAAAACAACAAGGTTGCGGGGGGATTGCTCGGCACCTGGCGAGCAGTCTCTGAGGCCTTAAAGAGCCATGTGGAGCCACAATCACAAACGTGTGGCTTGCCAGACAGTGAGGGAGCTGCGGGCTCCTTTACTGATCCGACTGCTACGCCATGGGCCCCTCTGCTGCCACAGCCATCGCAGGCTTTTGCTGTTGCTCCCCCTGGTGACCTGGACGTGCCTTTTGACCCAGGCTTATTGGCCTTGAAAAGGAGATGGATATGCTTTTCCTCGATCTGGGAAGAACGGGATACTTAAGGCCTGAAGACCGAGTTGCTTGACAACTTAAAGCGAGACATATTGTTACAAGAAAAGGAAAGGAAGATGGAGACTGTTAGGTCATGGAACTTAAAGGATTGTTTGTTACCTTTTCTGATTGTACATATGTATAGGCGTACTCAGGTTTAGTATATAAAAGCAATGTTCTGTATATTTAGAATGTTTGATGTTTGTGTGTGCGTGTTGGTGGAGCGTAGACTCCCCGCACACCCAGCGCTGTTTACTTGCCTTTTATACCTTTTATAAATATTTCTTTTATAAATATTACTGAATTCAGATTGAGTTGAGACTTCATTTATATCAGGGACTACAGCTCCCAGAGTGCTGGGGGGGAGGTGAAGGACTACAGCTCCCAGCAGGCTGTAGGGCAAAGGACTGTGACTACAACTCCCAGCATGCCATGGGGGCAGAGGCCAATAGCTCTCAGTAGGGTGCAGGACTGCAGCTCCCAGAATGCCATGGGGTGAATGATTGACTACAACTCCCATCATACCATACGGGGGGGAAGGGGGGGGGAGAGAGGCCTGCGGCTCCCAGCACACCTGGCGAAGGACTACAGCTCCCAGTGTGCCATGGGGTGAAGAACTGCAGCTCCCAGCATGCCATGGGGGCAAAGACTGTGACTACAATTCACATCATGCCATTGGGGGGGGAGGGCGGGAGGGAGGACTACAGCTCCCAGCATTTGGGGGGCAAAGGTCTGTGACTACAACTCCCATCATGCCACAGGGGCAGAGGCCTACAGTTCCCAGCATGCCATGGGGTGCAGTACTTCAGCTCCCAGCATCTGGGAGTGGGGACGGGGACGGGGACTACAACTCCCATCATGCTGCGGGGTGCAGGCCTACAACTCCCAGCATGCCCTGGGGGCAAAGAGGGCTGTGACTACAGCTCCCAGCATGCCGTGGGCAGAGGTTTTGTGCCCAAAGCGACCTCTTCAGGCCTCAAACGCTCATTTTGAGAGCCAACGTCTCACTTTTGGGTTCCTGACTCCCATGTTCAGGGCCTGGAGCCTCATTTCTGGCATTCCAACTTTCCTTTTAAGGAAGAAATCCTCTCTGTTGGGTCCACACCCACATTTTTAGGAACTAAAGCCTCATTTTAGGGAACCAAAGCCTCATTTTAGGGTCCAACAATCCCATTTTTAGAATCCTAACTCTTCTTTTTACTGCCCCAAACCTCATTTTTAGATCCCAAAGCCTTCTGTTAAGATCCAAACGCCCATTTTTGGGGCTGAGATCCTCATTTTGAGGTGTCTCAAATTGATCCTCATTTTGACTAGTCCCATTTGGGCTCCTTTTGGGGCCCAAAGCTTTGCTTTTAAGGTCAAAAGTTTTTTAGGGTCCAATTCCCCCGTTTTTGGGTTTCAAACAGTCATTTCTGAGTCTCAGAGTCAGATTTTCAGTGTCCAAATCCTATTTTTCAGTGTCCAAACTGTACTTACAGGGCCCAAAGCCTCATTTTGGGATCAAAGCTTCCTCTCTGGGGACAAAAAAACATCATTTTGAGAATCTAAACCCCCATGTTTAGGTCGCCAAACCTTTTTACAATCCTAAGCCTCTTTTTGAGGCCCAGACCTTTATTTTTTAGGGTCCAAAGCCTCATTTTTACTGCCCAAAGGTGCATTTTTAGGATTCGAGTCCTTATTTTAGGCTCCAAAGACCCAGTTCCAGGCTTTGGGGTGGGGGGGGCGGGGAAGGGTCTTTTTTAATTATTTAATTACTTAATTTTAATTTTTCTTTTTTATTTGTTTTTTTTTCCAAGTTTACACTGAATACAAAAATAAATAAATAAATAAATAATGGCCGTTTGGTGCAATTTTTGCCAAAAAGAAAACAAGAAAAAGACAAAAACCCAGAACTTGGCAAGGGTCCAGCACCAGGGTTTCACCAGCGGACTTTTAATTAAGCTGCTGAAAATTAGGGATGAGCTTCTAACTCCTTGCTGCCTGCCACCAACCACTGATTGCACTTATTATTATTAATTTTTTAACTCAAAAAAGACCATTTTCAGGTCGGCTCAGACCCTGGTTATCAGCCCCGTCCTGGTGGGATGCACCTGGGTGAGAAATGATGATTTTGCAGGATCTTGCCCCAAAATGTGGTTTGGAGGTCTGTGGAGTGGGGGGGAGGTGGGAGGAAAATCTTTATTGTTTTTTGCCCCATCCCAGTGGGAAAAAAATATTTGGTAGAAATAGTTGTGTTTTTGTTTGTTTTTTTTTTCCCTTGGAAATGCCTTTTTTTTTTCCCCCCCTCTGTGTTGCTGCCTTCATGTCCCTTTGAATGCTCCCCCCCCCAAATCCCTTTGGGCCCCCCCAATCCCTTTGGAGGACCCCGTGTCCCTTTGGTGCCCCTCCCCACCCCCACCCCCCTATATACCTTTGGGTGCTCCCTGGATCCCTTTGGGCCCCCCCCCAAATCCCTTTGGGGAGCCCCATGTCCCTTTGCCCCCCCCCCCCCAATCCCTTAATATCCCTTTGGTGCCCCAGTCCCCTCTGGACCTCCACCCCCATTTCCCTCTCTACCCCCCTCCCAGCTGCCCCCCCCCCCCCCCCATCCCCCATTAACCCCTCCCCATCCCATTTTCAGGCCCCTCTGGGTGCCCCCCCCGTACCCCCACCCCTTCCAGGAGTCTTGTTTCCCCATTCAGTTTCCCCATTCGGTTTCCCCATTCGGTTTTCCCCATTCAGTCACCCCCACATTACGCCCCCCCCCCTCCAGACCCCCCCCAAATCCCCGTCCCCCTTAAGGGCCCCCAGCCAGCTCTGTCCCCATTCCCCCCCCCATGACGGGCGTCCCCAGCTGCCACCACCATGGCGGAGACGTGAGTGTCCCCCGGGGGGATTGGGGGGGGGGGGGGGGGGGTTCCCAAAGTCCCTTTGTGACAACACCCATGCCCCCTCCCCCCCCCAAAAAAAATAATAAAAATACCCCTTAGGGTGCCCTCGGTGGAGGCGTACGAGGCCGCCCTGGTGCTGAGCGGGGTGGGGGACGCCCTGGGGTACCGGGGGTCCCGCTGGGAGTACTGCACCTCGGGGCCCCAGATCCACGCCGAGCTGGCCCAGCTGGGGGGGCTCGGAGCCATCGCCCTCGAGCCCCCCGAGTGGCCCGTCAGCGACGACACCGTGCTGCACCTCGCCACGGCCGAGGGGCTGGCCACCGGTAACGGGGGGGGGGGGGGGGGGCGTGGGGACCCCCCCCAGAG
Organism: Netta rufina; assembly: GCF_964035555.1. Taxonomy (NCBI): domain Eukaryota; kingdom Metazoa; phylum Chordata; class Aves; order Anseriformes; family Anatidae; genus Netta; species Netta rufina. The sequence goes on along the minus strand of NC_140159.1, from coordinate 398,866 downwards.
CCATTTTTTTTGGGGGGTGGCTGGGGGGTAAGGGGGTCCCTTTCGTGCACCATAGCCATTTTTTTTTTTTTTGGGGGGGGGTGTATTTGTGGGGTGGGGGGTCCCTGTTGTACCCCAGACCCATCTGGGGGGGGGTGGGGGGGTAAGGGGAGGGGTCACTGTGTACCCCCAGACCCATTGTGGGGGAGGGGTCTGGAGGGTAACGGGGGTTGCTGTGTACCTCAGAGCCATTTGGGGGGGGGTCCCTTTGTACCCCATACCTGTTGGGGGGGGGTAAAGGGGGGCCCTTCATAACCCAGAGCCACCTGGGGGGGGGGGGGCTGGGGGTAAGGGGATCCCTTTTGTGCATCAGACCTATTTGGGGGGGGCTGGGGGGGTAGAGGGGGTCATTGTGTACCTCAGACCCATTTTGGGGGGGTTCTGGGGGGTCCCTTTTGTGTCCCAGAGCCACATTTGGGGGGTATATGGGAGTGGGGGGGGTCCCCCAGACCTATTTGGGGGGGGCGATGGGGGTAAGTGGGGAGGGAGGTCCCTTTGTACCCCCAGACCCATTTTGGGGGGGGGGTAAGGATGGTCCCTTTTGTACCCCAGAGCCTCATTGGGGGGGTTCCTGAGGGAGGGGGGGTCCCTGTGTACCCCAGACCCATCGGGGGGGGGAGGTCCTTGGAGGGGCGGTGTAAGGGGAGGGTCCCCTTTGTGCCCCAGTTCCACTTTGCAGGGTCCCTGGGGGGTATTTGAGGGGGGGGAGGTTCATTGATATACTCATGCGGGGGGGTCCTTTTCCCTTTATTTTAGTGGGGCCCCCAATTTCCCCCCCCCAATTTGGGGTGCCCAGGCGGGTCCCCTCTCATTGTGGGGATACTGGCGGGGGGGATCCACCTTCCCCTCCAATTTTTCTTTTTCGGGGGGGGGGGGGGGGGGTTGGGGATGATCTCCCTTCCCCCATTTTGGGGGGGGGGGGTCCCCACTGTGTCCCCCCCCCCCCCCCCAGGCCTGGAGGGGGAGCCCCTCCTGCAGGAGCTGGCTCGCCGCTACGTGGCCGCCATGGGGGACATGGAGGGGCGCAAGCCGGGGCCCACCAGCATCCTGGGTGCGTGGGGGGGTGGGTTGGGGGTAGGGGGGGTGTTGTGGGGGGGGGGGGCTCACCCCAAATCCCCCCCCCTCCCCCCAGGCACCTCGCAGCTGCGGCCCGGGGAGCCCCAGGGGTATCGCATCCCCTTCAACCCCACCGGCACCGGCTGCGGGGCCGCCATGCGCAGCCTGGCCATCGGCCTCAGGTGGGGGGCACGGGGGGGGGCAGGGACATGGGGGGGGGGTCAGGGACATGAGGGGGGGGTCAGGGACTTGGGGTGACAGGGATGGGGACGGGGGAGGCACGGGGGGGTATAGGGGGACATGGGACATGAGGGTGGGGGGCATAGGGGGGGATATGGGGGGGGGTCTGGGACGTGGGAGGACAGGGATGGGGACATGAGACAGGGATGGGGACAGTGGGGGCATGGCAGGGGGGCATGGGGACAGGGGTGGGGACATGGGGGGTTGAGGGACAGGGCCACGGGGGTGACAGGGATGGGCACATGGGGGGGGGTCAGGGACATGGGACATGGGAGGGGGGGGCAGGGATAGGGATATGGGACATTAGGGATGGGGGACATGGAGGGGACTGGGGGACAGGGACATGAGGGGGGGGTCAGGGGTTGGGACATGGCGGGGACAGGGGTGGGGACATGGGACAGGGACTTGGGGGTGCAGGGACAGGGACATGAAGGATGGAAACATGGCGGGGTGAGGGACAGGGTCACAGGGGGACAGGGATGGGGATGAGGGCGTGGGATTTGGGGGAGGGGGGGGGTGACAGGGACATGGGGAGGGGGGGTGACAGGGCCGGGGCCACCGCAGGTACCCCCACGCCCGGGAGCTGCCGACGCTGATCCGGGTGAGCGTGGAGAGCGGGCGCATGACCCACCACCACCCCACCGGTGGGTGCCACCCCGGGGCACGGGGACCCCCTAGGGACCCCCCACCCCAATCCCCTGACCCACCCCCCTCTGTCCCCGCAGGGTACCTGGGGGCGCTGGCCGTGGCCCTTTTCGGGGCGCTGGGGGCGCGGGGGGAGCCCCCCGAGAAGTGGGGGGCCGAGCTGCTGCGGGTCCTGCCCCAGGCGTGGGACTACGTGGAGAGCACCGGGGTGGCCGTCGGGGACAACGCCGCCGCCTGGCCCTTCTTCGGGGACGCCTGGCGCCGGTGAGGGGGTGCTGGGAGCACTGGGAGCACTGGGAGGGGGCACTGGGAGCACTGGGAGGGGTTACTGGGAGCACTGGGAGGGCACTGGGGTGGCCGTTGGAGACAACGCCATCACCTGGCCCTTCTTTGGGGACACCTGGCACTGGTGAGGAGGCACTGGGAGCATTGGGAGCACTGGGAGGGGCTACAGGGAGCACTGGAAGGGCACTGGGGTGGCCATAGGGGACAATGGCGCGGACTGGTCCTTCTTCAGGGACAAGTGGCACCTGTAAGGGGGCACTGGGAGCACTGGGAGGTGTTACTGGGGATACTGGGAGTGCTTAGGGACATCCATGGCCTGGTGACCCTGATGTCCCCGGTGTCCCCAGTGACCCCAGTGTCCCTGTGACCCCAATGACCCCAGTGTCCCCACTGACCCCAGTGTCTCCACTGACCCCAATGTCCCTTCTGACCCCAATATTCCCACTGACCCCAGTGTCCCTGTGACCCCACTGACCGCTGTGACCCCAACGTCCCTGCTGACCCCGGTGTCCCTGTGACCCCAATGTCCTCTGTGCTCCCAGTGCCCCCAGTGTCCCCACTGACCCCAATATCCCCACTGATCCTGCTGTCCCCATGACCCCAGTGCCCCCAGTGTCCCCACTGACCCCAGTGTCCCCCCTGCCCCCTCTGTCCCCGCAGGTACCTGGAGTCCCGGGGGCTTCTGGAGGGCTCGGGCCCCCCGCGGCTGCCGGCGCTGCTGTCCCCGGCCGAGCGGGACGCCGAGTACCTGGGCTGGGCACTGGGGGGGTGGCCAGGGCGCAGCGGCCACGACGCCCCCATGGTGGCCCTGGAGGCGCTGCTGGCGGCCGGCGGGTGCTGGGCCACCCTGTGTCACCACGGGGTGCTGCACGGGGGGGACAACGACTCCACCGGCACCATCGCCGCCGGCTGCTGGGGGCTGCTGGGGGGGCTGGCGGCCGTGCCCCCCGGGCTGCACCGCGGCCTCGAGTACCGCGGACGCCTGAGCACCGCCGCCCGCCGCCTCCACGAGTTGGCCTGGGGGGGAGCCTGAACCCCCCTGACCCCCCCCAAAAAAACCCTGGGTCCTCGGTGTCACCCGCTTGTCCCAGCAGGAAATATTGGGGGGGGGGACCTGGGGGGTACTGGGGACCTGCGTGGGGTCCTGGGGGGATCTGGAGGGTCCTGGGGTGGGCTCAGGAGGGTCCTGGGGGTCATCAGGGACCTGCATGGGGTCCTGGGGGTCTCAGGAGGGTCCTGGGGGGGGAGGGAGATTTGGAGGGTCTTGGGGGGGCTCTGGAGGGTCTCTGGGGGCTGCAGGGACCTTCCTGGGGTCCAGGGGGGGCTGAGGAGGGTCCCCAGGGGGCCACCAGAGCCACATCCCGGTGGCCTTCGCTCCCTCCAAGGATGGAGACCCCCCCCCCCCCAGAAGCTCCCTGCAAAGCTTTGGTCCCCCCCCAGTAAAAGCGTGTCCCCTGCCACCCCCGTGTCTTGTTTTGTGTCACTGCGGCCACCACGGGGCTGGGGCCACGCGAGGCCACCGTGGCCTTGGCCCGGTCACTTTGGTGGCCACCTCCCCCGACAGAGGGCATTGGGCCCCCAGGGTGACACCGGTGGCTGTGGCCACCACGCGGCGCCTCCATGGCAGCACGGGTGGGGGTGGCTGGTGGCCAGCCCCCTGCTGGCACTGGTGGCCACGGCTGGTGGCTGTCCCCAGGACCGTGTTGGTGGCCATGGCCACTGACCTTGACCATGCTGGTGGCCATCCCCAAGACCACGGTGGTGGCTGTCCCCATGGCCGTCCCCATGCCCATGGACATGACCATGACCATACCGGTGGCCACCCCCCACTGTACTGGTGGCCATCCCCATGACCATGCTGGTTGCCACCACCGTGGCCGTCCCCATGACCATGACTTTGGCCATCCCTATGACCACATTGGTGGCCACGACCAGTACCATACTGGTGGCCATCCCCATGACCACGCTGGTGGCCCATACCCGTGATCATACTGGTGACCAGCCCCACGACCACGCTGGTGGCCGTCCCCATGGCCGTGACAGTGACCGTGGCCATGGTCCCATGACTGTGACCACCCAGCCCCGTGCCCATGCCTGTGGCCACCCCCACGCCCCCGCCGGTGGCCCTGCGGCGCCGTCCAGCAGCGAGCGGAGCCGGGTGCCGTAGCCAAGGAACCGGGTTTTATTCTGCTGCGGTTAAACAAGTGCCCAAGCCCCGGGGGGGGGGGGGCCCTGGGGACACCGGGGGACCTCGGGGGGGACACTGGGGCCAACCCGGACGCCGGGGCCCCCCCCGCCACCGGGGATATATATATATATTCATATTTATAGTTGCAGTGGTCCTCGTCACCCCCCCCCCAAAACGCCCCCCAACGCCGATGGCTGCCCCGCCCCGGATTTTGGGGTGAAACGAGGCAATTCCGGCAGTGTCTCTCCCCCCCTCCTCCCCCTCCCGTCCCCGCCGTCGCCAAGGGGGGGAAGGGGGCGGCCCGGGTGTGGTGGGGGGAGGGCTGGGGGGGGAGGGGGGGCCCCGCCAGCCCCCCCCTCAGTCGTCGATGCAGATGACTTCGCCCCCGCGCGGCTCCTTCTTCTCCGGCCCTTCGGCCTCGCGCTCCCGTTTCACCAGCACCGGGGGGCCGTTGGCAGCGGCTGCGAGGAGTTGGGGGGGGGGGGACATAAGTCAAGGGGGGGCCCCACACACTGCCCCCCCCCCAATAACACCCCCTTCCCTCCCCGCTCCCCCAGACCCAAGCATCTGGGTGCCCCCCCAAAGGGACCCAGGGGTCCCGGCCCCGATCCCAGGGGTCTGTGTGCCCCCCCCGGGAGGAATCAGGTACGTGGGTGCCCCCCCCCCAAAGTATGTGGGTATCCCCCCCCCCAAAAAAAAAAGGACCCAGGGGTCCGGGTGCTCACCAGTGATGAAGGAGCCGGGCGGCATCTGACTGTAGTTGGCCCCCCCAGGGGGGAGAGCTCCGGCCGGGGGGGTCCCAAAGGTGCCCCCATAGCTCTGGGGGGTGGCGTAGGGCCCCGGCGGGAAGGTCTGGGGACACAGGGACAAGGCTGTCACCTCCCACCCTGCTGCCTCTGGGGATCCCCCAGGGGAGTGTCCCCAGGGGTCAGGGTGTGCCCAGGGGGTGAGGGTGTCTGGGGGGGAGGGGGTCAGGGTGTCCCCAAGAGGGGGGGGTCAGGGTGTCCCCAAGGGATCCAGGGGGTGAGGGTGTCCCCAAAGATCAAGGTGTCCCCAAGAGGGTGTCCCCAAGGCAGGGTGTCCCCAGGGTGTGCACCCTCCCCAAGCTTCTTGGTGCCCCCCAAGGCAGGGGGTGTCCCCAGGGTGCCCCCCAAGGTGGGAGGTGTCCCCAGGGTGCCCCCCAGGGCAGGGGGTGTCCCCAGGGTGCCCCCCAGGGCAGGGGGTGTCAGCACCCGAGCGATGCCCCCAGGCCCTCGAGGTCAGGGCGCGTGTAGGGCAACGACCCCAGGGAGGGGGGCACGACCCCGAGGAAGGGAGGACATCCCCATTGGGGGGGGGGGGGTGGGAGGGGGTGACATATCCGGGGGGGGGGGCGCGCGGTGACTTACGGGCGGGGGGTGGCTCTCGGTGCCCTTGCTGGCGAGGCGGCTGAGGATGCTGCGCTCCGACATCTGCAGGCGGGCGGCGATGGGGGGGATGCGGGACAGGGTGGCGGGGAGGCGGGTGACGTCCGCCTTCATGTCGCTCAGCAGCTCCTCCAGCTGGTTCAGCACTGGCGCCGGGGGGGCGAAAGGGGGGGGAGAGAGAGAGAAAGAGGGGCGGGGGGCGGCCCGTCAGCGCCGGGGGGCCGCCCCACGCCTACTCGCAGCTTACTCGTAGGTTACTCGCAGGTTACTCGTAGGTTAATCACAGCATAGTCACGGGTTATTTGGGGAGCGGGGGTGGAGATACTCACGTGAGAGCAAGGAGGGGGGTGGGGAGAGGGAGGGGAAGGCGGGGAGCTACTCAAGGGATACTCGGGGGATGCACCAGCGGGAACTGGGGGCATGCTCCAGGGTGGGAGGACTCAGAGGTACACTGGGTATGGGTACGCCAGAGGTACTCTGGGTGTACATACTCCAGGTATGCTCCTTAGTCACACTGGAGATGCTCTGATTATGCTACTTACTCTGGGTATACTCTCTAGACACACTGGGACACTCCAGGTTTACTCTTTAGCCACTCTGGGTTTACTCTACACACACCAGAGTTGCTCTGGCTGTACTCCTTGCACACTCCAGGCATACACCTTAGACACACTGGAGATACTCTGTGTATACTTTTTAGAGACACCAGAGATACTCCAGGCACACTGCTTGGGCACCTAGGGGCACATGCTTTAGCTACACTGGAGATACTCCAGAAATACTCCTTAGACACTCCAGGTATCCTCCCTAGACACCCCAGAGCTACTCCAGGTATAATCTTTAGCGACACCTGAGGTAGGGTATGCTACTTTGTCACTCTGGGCATATTCCTTAGATACACCACAGATACTCATTAGCCACTCTGGATATTCTCTTTAAATGCTCTGGAGATACTCTAGATTTATGCCTTAGGCACACCAAAGATACTCCTCAGATAGACCAGAGATACTCCAGATACATTCTACTTCTACCAGAGATACTCTGGGCATCCTTCTCGCATACTCCTAAGGCCAAGGGGCTCATGGGACGGCCTGCAGCTACACCACCAATACTCATTACTCAGCCACAAGATTCTCAGGGAACATTGCTAACGGACCCTTAGGGAGGGAATACTCAGGGAATACTCATCAGATCCCCCTGAGAACCTCTCCATAGCTACAGCAGCCTACAGCAATGATACTCATGGCTTACTCCAGTGATACTGCTGGCAAAGACCTTAAATACACCAGAGATGCTCTGGGCATACTCAGCACATGCCCCAAGAGTACTCCAGGCTTACTCATTAAATGCACCAGGGGCACTCTGGACAAAGCCTGTACATGCTGCAGGGATACTCTGGGCTTATGCATTACATGTAAGCAGGAACCGTCTGGGTACTCCCACTCTGTACACCAGAATTACTCCAGGTTTACTCGTTACATGCACCAGGGATACTCTGGCCACTGTAAGGGTTACTCAGAATATACTCATTCCATACCCCCGCGAGAGATACAGTGGGTAAATGCATTACATACTCCCGAAGCACACGGCACATACTACTTGCATCCTCCAGACTTCCACTACAGTTACTAAGCAGATACATCTTAGCGCAAAGCCCCGCGGTATGCAACAGAAGCTCCCGGCTGCTCCTCCTCGCGCACCCCGGAGCCCCTCGGGCCGCCCTGCGTCCGCGCCCCGCCTTACTCCGAGCTTACTCAAGGTTTACTCACACCCCGGAAACCCCTCGGGGGCCTTCCAGCAGCTGCCCCGCCGCCCCCCCCGCGCCCTCCCCGGCCGCCAGAAAGCACGCGCAGAGCAAGGATACACCGGGAGCCGGTTGGGAGGAGAACCCCACTTTAATGATTGAGAGCGCGGGTACAGAGAGGTGCGAGGCGCTACACGGGGCGTCCGCGCCGGGCGCGCCGGCCCGCCCGCCTCTTACCCTTGTGCAGGACGGCGTTCGCGGGCTTGTTGCCCGCCAGCGACTCCTTGGACAAGTGCTGGTGGCTCTCGGCCAGGCACTCGACCTCGGCGAAGCGGGTGTTGAGGGCCATGGCGGGGTGGCTGGGGTCCTGCGTCATGTTCAGGTAGGCGGCGCGGCGCAGCTGCTCCTCGATCACCAGCGCCTGCTCCAGGAGCTGCGGGAGGGACGGGGGGGCAGGGGGGGGGGAGAAAAGAGGGGGGAAAGGGGAAAAAACGGGGAGGGGGGAGGCGGCCTTGCCACCAGCCTCGCCACCCCGGTGGCCTCCGCGCATTCCTGGTGGCCTCCAGGCACCCCCAGTGGCCTCCGCGCCACCCCGGTGTCCTCCGCGCCCCCCTGGTGGCCTCCATGCCCCCCTGGTGGCCTCCGTGCCCCCCTGGTGGCCTCTGTGGCCCCTGGTGGCCTCGTCACTGGCCTTACCACCCCGGTGGCCTCTGTGTCCCCCCGGTGGCCTCCGTGCCCCCCTGGTGACCTCCACGTCCCCCCATGGGGGCTCTGCCTCTTGTGCCCTGTCCCCATGCAACCCTCTCTGCCCTCGTGCGTGGCCCACGTGTGAGCACTGCCTGGGTGCACGCTCGCTGTGCCCGGCCCCTCGTGCGAGCCTGGCACTTGTGCACGGAGACCCTCGTGCAAAAAGCTCGCACAAGCGTGCAAACACAGCCCCTGTGTGCCAGCCCCACGAGCCGTGTCCCCAGAGCAGCCCCTGCGCAAGGCCAACCTTCGTGCGAGACCCCCGTGCGGGTGCAAGGCCCTCGTGCAAAGCCCTCGTGCAAAGCCCTCGTGCAAGGCCCCCGTGCAAGGCCCCCGTGCGCTCACCTTGAAGCGGCGTGCGAGGAACTTGTTCTTCATCTCCAGGAAGTTTCCCTTCGAGGCTTCGCCCTTGAAGGGCTCGTTGATGACCCCGAAGGCGCCGTCGTTCTGGATGTCCGTCCAGCGCGCGTAGCCGTGGCTGCGCGCTAAGGACTGTCACCGCGTCACCGTGTCACCGTGTCACCGTGTCACCATGTCACCGCGTCACCGTGTCACTACATCACCATGTCACTACATCACCATGTCACCACGTCACTATGTCACTGCGTCACTATGTCACCGTGTCACTGCATCACCATGTCACCACATCACCGTCACTGTGTCACTATGTCACATGTCACCACATCACCACATCACTGTGTCACCATGTCACCGTGTCACTATGTCACCACATCACCATGTCACTGTGTCACTATATCACTGTGTCACTGTGTCAGTATGTCACCGCATCACCATGTCACCGTGTCACCAGGTCACCGTGTCACTATGTCACTGCATCACCGCATCACCATGTCATCGCATCACCGTGTCATCGCGTCACCGTGTCACTGCATCACTGTGTCACCACGTCAACCTCTTCCCCCTTGGTCATTCCCCAGCTGGCGCACAGAGCTGTGGCCGCGTGCTAGGGACTGTCACTGTCACCTTGTCACTTTGTCACCATGTCACTGAGACACCGTGTCACTGCTTCACCATGTCACTGTGTCACCGTGTCAGCAGATTACTCTGTCACCATGTCACTGGGTCACCATGTCACCCAATCACTGCACCACCACATCACTGTCACATCACTGTGTCACTGCGTCACCATGTCACCATGATCACCAGATCACGGCACCAGATCAATATGTCACCATGTCACCACATCACCACGTCACTGCATCACTGTGTCACCATGTCAAGGTGCTACCATGTCACTTTGTCACAGCGTCACCATGTCACTGGGTCACCATGTCGCCAAATCACAGTGCCACCACATCACTGTGTCACTGTGTTACCGTGTCACCGTGTCACAGTGTCACCATGTCACCACATCACCATGTCACCAGGTCACTGTCACTGCATCACCGCGTTACCACATCACCACGTCACTGTCACTGCATCACTACCACTGCGTCACAACCCTGTCACTGTCACTGTGTCACCGTGTCCCCAGCATCCCCCTTGTACCCCCAGACCATCCCATGTCCAGCACGTGGAGCCAGAGCTGTGCGATAAGGACGGCCACGGGTGTCACCATGTCACCGTGTCACCAAGTCAGTGTGTCACCAAGTCCCTGTGTCATGGTGTCACCATGTCACTATGTCACCAAGTCACTGTGTCACCATGTCACCAAGTCACCATGCCACTGTGCCCCCAGGTCACTGTCACGGTGTCACCATGTCACCAAGTCACTATGTCACCAAGTCACTGTGTCGCCAGGTCACCAAGTCACCTTGTCACAGTGTCACCGTGTCACCACACCACTCTGTCCCCAACACCTCCATCTGTTCCCACGTCACCCACCCTGGTTGTGCCCTAAGGACCGCCCCCAGTGTCACCGTCACTGCCACTGCTGTCCCCGTGTCACCCCTGTCCCCCCCCAGGTGTCACCCTGCTGTCACTGCCCCACTGCCACCATCCCCGTGGAGAATGGTGGCACCTGGGGGGCACCCGGGGTTGCTGGAGGCACCCACAAAGCACTGGGGAGCACCTGTGGGTGCTGGGGAGACCCGGGAGGTACTGGGGAGCACCCAAGGGTGCTGGGAGAGTTTAAGGAGTGATGGGGGTAGGGGGGGAATGGGACCTGGGCATGCTGGGGGTATCAGGGGCACCCCGGGGTGCTGCTGGGGACATGGGGTGCTACTGGGGGCACCCCAGGGTGCTGCTGGGGGTACCTGGCCTTGCTGGGGGCACCCCAGGGTGCATCAGGAGGGACTTGGATGTGCTGGGGGCACCCCAGGGTGCTGGGGGGTGGGGACCTAGGCGTGCTGGGGGTAGTATCAGGAGCACCCAAGGGTGCTGCTGGAGGGACCTGGGGGCTCTGGGGGCACCCCAGGGTGCTGCGGGCGCTGGAAGGATACAGGACGATGCCGGCCAGCAGCCAGTAGTCGTGGCGCCGGTGCCAGATCTCGTTGAGCTTCCCCGAGGAGACGGCGGCGCGCTCCTCGTTCTGCCACAGCGTGTGCAGCTCTGCGGGCCGGGGGGGGGCGTCAGGAGCGTGGGGACCCCGCCGCGTGGCCCCCACCCGCACCCCAAAACCCCCGGGGACCCCCCCGTGGCTCACCCGTGAAGCCGCCGTCGGCGATGTTGAACATGAACCGCGGCTTCTCGGCTTTGTCTTCCCGCCGGCCGTTGGCGCGCGGCTCCAGCTTCGGCTCCTTCTCGGCCTTCACCTCCTCTGCGAGGGGGGGCGTGGGGAGGGGGAGGGGCTCAGCACCGCGTCGTGCCCCCCCCCAGCATCCCCAAACCACCCGCGGCCCCCCCGGCGGGCAGGGAGCGGCTCCCGGCCATCAGTAGGCTTCAGAGTGAACGCAGCGCAAATCCCAGCGGAACGCTGCAGGCGGGGCTCCTTGGTTAACCCCGCCCCCCTAATTAGTTTAGCCACGCCCCCAGCAGGCCCCCACCCTATCAGGCCCCGCCCCCAGGTACCTCGTTTGGGGTCGGGGTCTCCCGGCCGCTCCTTGGGCTCCTCCTCGGGGGGCTTCTCGTCGCCCTTCTCCCCCCCGGGGGGCTTCTCGACCTCGGCGCCTGCTGGAAGGGGACAGGGGGGGCTCAGGGATCGGGTCCTTGGGGACATCGGGGGGGACACGGGGACACCAGGCGCTCACCGCGTTCGTCGCGGGCCAGGGGGCCTTCGGCCTCAGGCTCCCGCTCGCCACCGGGGCCCTCCTCCTCCTCGCCCTTCCTCGGGCCCTCGGCCTCGCTGCCATCGCCCGGGGACGGCGGCGCCTCGGGGACGGGAGCCTGCGGGGACAATGGGGACACGGAGCTGGCGTCACCCCCGGGTGACCCCACACAGCCCGGGGGTGAGGGGGAGGGCTGGGGGGGAACGGGGGACGTGGGGACAACAGCAGGGAGGGGACAGAGGGGACAAGGATGAGGATGAGGATGAGGATGAGGATGAGGATGAGGATGAGGATGAAGGGGACAGAGATGGGGAGGAGGGCAGGGATGGGGACATGTGGGGACAGTGTTGGGGACAGGGACGGGGACAGCGCCGTCACCCACCTCCGTCTCCATCTTCTCGGGACCTTTGGGCTCCTTCTCGTCCCGGGTGTCACCGTCGTCCCTGTCCGGGGGTGGCCCCATCCCGTCCCCGCGCTCGCTGGGCGCTGGCGTGGCTGGGGACAGGGGACATTGAGAGGGGGACACGGGGACGCGGGGGCCCCGGGCACCCCGGTGATGCTTCTGTGCCCCCCATGTCCCCATCCCCTGTCCCCTGTGTCCTCTGTCCCGTGTCCCTGTCCCCATGTCCCTGTGTCCCCAGCCCTGTGTCCCCCACGTCCCTGGTGGCCCTGTCCCCACCCCCTGTCCCCCCTGCTCCCCACGTCCCAGTTCCCACCCCCTGTCCCCGTGTCCCCGTGTCCTCATCCCCATCCCCAATGTCCGTGGTGTCCCTGTCCCCATCATGTCGCCACATCCCAATGTCCCCATCCTCATCCCCATGTCCCCACACCCCCGTGTCCCCACCCCCATGTCCCTGTCCCCGTGTTCCCATCCCATGTCCCCACGTCCCCTTGTCCCCCTGTCCCTGGATCCTTGACCCTCACATCCCCATCCCCATGTCCCCATCCCCATGTCCCCATGTCCCTGTCCCTATATCCGTGTCCCCACATCCCTGTGTCCCTGTCCCTGTGTCCCCATGTCCCAACCCCGTGTCCCTGTCCCTATATCCCTGTGTCCCCACATCTCCGTGTCCCCATCCCTTTGTCCCCATTCCTGTGTCCCCACATCCCCATGTCCCCATGTCCCTGTCCCTATATCCCCGTGTCCCCACATTCCCATGTCCCTGTCCCTATATCCATGTCCCCATGTCCCTGTCCCTATATCCCCGTGTCCCCACATTCCCATGTCCCTGTCCCTATATCCCCGTGTCCCCACATTCCCATGTCCCTGTCCCTATATCCATGTCCCCATGTCCCTGTCCCTATATCCCCATGTCCCCACATTCCCATGTCCCTGTCCCTATATCCCTGTGCCCCCACATTCCCATGTCCCTGTCCCTATATCCACGTTCCCACGCCCCCGTGTCCCATCCCCGTGTCCCCGTGTCCCCGTGTCCCCGTGCCCGTGGCCGTACCGGGTTTGGAGGTGCATGGGGTGGGCGTGCGGCTCTGCTCGGGGTCGGTGCTGCAGGTCTTGGCGGGGGACGAGGCGCGCGACGAGCGCTTGGAGTCGGCGCTGGGCTCCGGGACCAGCTCGGGGAGGCTCCAGCGCCCGTTGATGTGCTCGAATTCCTGCACCTGGGGGGCGGCGGGGACAGTGGGGACACCGGGGGACACCGGGGACAGGAGGGGGACACGGGGGGGGACCTAGGGGATGGAGGGGAACCGAGGGGGGGACACCCAGGGGAGAAGGGGGAGGCAGGGAACCGAGGAGACCTCAGGTGGGGGTCCAGGGGACACGGAGGGGACGGAGGGGACAGGGAGGGGATGGAGGGGACAGGGAGGGGACAGGGAGGGGACAGGGGTGACGGGGACCCGCGTACCTTCTTCTTGACGAGGGACATGACACCGATGCGGGTCAGCACCTGCTGCCGCGAGAGCCCCTCCCGCGGGACCCCGTCGGCGAAGGTCTCGGAGCCGTCGGCGCCCGGCTCGCAGAGGTGGCGCATGAAGAGGGACACGTAGGCCCTGGGGACACAACAGCCCTTCCTTGGGGACACCGCCACCCCCGGCGGCCCCTCGGCCCCAGCGTCACCGTCCCCTGTGTCCCCACCCCTGTCCCAAGAGGCTCCCGTCCCTGCTGTTCCTGTCCCCAAGGTGCTTTGTCCCTACAGACCCTGTCCCCGTTGTCCCCATCCCCAGGGTCCCTGTCCCCAGCGTCCCCTCCCCTCATCTGGGGGGATGTCCCCATCCCGTGTCCCTGTCCCCAGGGTCCCCAGAGCTCTGTCCCCATGCCTGTCCCCAAGGTCCCTGCCACCAGTGTCCCCCCACGTCCCGCTGTCCTTGTCCCCAGGGTCCGTGTCCCCGTTCCTGGGATCCCCACCCCAATGTCCCTGATGTCCCCAATATCCCTGATGTCCCTGATGTCCCCAGCATCCCCAATGTCCCCAACGTCCCCGATGTCCCCAACAACATCCCCAGTGTCCCGATGTCCCCAGCGTCCCCGCGCCATCAGCCATCCCGTCATCATAGCGCCCGTCCCAGGCCTGTGCCGGCCGTGGCCGGGTCCTGCCACCTCTCTGGCGTCCCCTGGGCCCTGCCCGGCCCCCCTCAGGGACACGGGGACATGGGGGACACCCCGTCCCCCGCGGGGGTGGCTGTGCGTCGGCGCGAGGGGGACGCGGCGCTCGCCCGCTCCCCAGGAAAGCCGACGGCGGCGCTCGGCTGAGTAAGGGCTCATCACGCGGCACGGGGACACGGGGACACTTGGGGACATGCAGAGACACTTGGGGACACTCGGGGACACTCGGGGACACGGGGCACGTGGGAAGACTTGGGGACATGTGGGGACATGGAGACACATGGGGACATGGGCACGGGAAGGTGGGGACATGCAGGGATGTGAGGGGACAAAGGGACACGGGACAATGGAGGAGTACAGGGACATGGTGGGGACACGGGGGGACATGGAGGGGACACAGACATGGGGACATGTGGGGACATCAGGGACAGGGACGTGGGACAATGGAGACACACATGGGGTCATGGGGACACAGTGGGGACATGGGGACACAAATGGGGACGCACATGGATGTGGGGACACAAATGGGGATAGGGGGACACGCGGGGACATGGGGACACACATGGGGACATGGGGATGACACAAATATGGGGACATGGGACACATGATGACACACAGGGACACACAGGGACATAGGGACATGTGAGGACAGTGGGGACATGGGGACACACACGGGGACACGCAGGTACACGGGGACTCATGGGGACACCGTGGGGTCACAGTGGGGACTCACAGGGACGTGGGGACACCGTGGGGACACCGTGGGGACACCAGACGCCCCACAGGGACAGAGAGACGGGGACACACAACCCCACCTCAGCCCCCCCCGGCCCTTCCCCATGACCCCAGGGCCAGCTTTGGGGACATCCGTGGCCCCCGCCTGCTGTCCTCATGGCCCCCTCGCTGTCCCCTCGCTGTCCCCTCGCTGTCCCCTCGCTGTCCCCGCGGTGCCACCTACTTGAACTCCTTCTCGCTCTTGCCGCGGAGGTCGCGCACGAGCCACTGGGAGGTGAAGGCGTCCTGGGGGGGCATCCCCCAGCGCATGACGGCGTTGAGGAACGCCTTGCGCTGCCGCGTGTTGAAGCCCAGCACCTGCGGCACGGGGGGGTCACGGGGACACCGGGGGGCGGGGGGACACCCCGAGGGGACGGGGACACCCAGGGGGGATGGGGATATCCCGAGGGATGGGGACACCCCAAGGGATGGGGACACCCCAGGGAAAAGGGACATCCAGGGGATGGGGACACCCCGGGGGGACGGGGACACCCAGGGGGGATGGGGACACCCCAGGGGAAAGGGACATCCAGGGGATGGGGACACCCCGAGGGATGGGGATATCCCAAGGGATGGGGACACCCTGAGGGACAGGGACATCCAGGGGATGGGGACACCCCAGGGGATGGGGACACCCCAAGGGATGGGGACACCCCAGGGGAAGGGGACACCCTGGGGGGATGGGGACATCCAGGGGGATGGGGACACCCTGAGGGACGGGGACACCCAGGGGGGATGCGGACATCCAGGGGGGATGGGGACATCCAGGGGATGGGGACACCCCGTGGGGATGGGGACACCCCAGGGGATGGGGACACTCCGGGGGGACAGGGACATCTAGGGGAGGGGGACACCCCAAGGATGGGGACACCACAAGGATAGGGACACCCAGGGGGTCACCTGAGGGGGCAGGGACACCCCAAGGGGATGGGGACACCCTGAGGGACACCCATGGGGACAGGGACACCCCAGGAGGATGGGGACACCCCGAGGGGACACCCCAAGGGACAGGGACACTCCAAGGGGATGGGGACACCTCGAGGGGATGGGGACACCCCAGGAGGATGGGGACACCCAACGGGACATCTGGGGGGACACCCAGGGGGGGTGGGGACACCCTGAGGGGACAGGGACACCCCAAGGGGACGGGGACACCCCAAGGGGACACCCAGAGGGGATGGGGACACCCTGAGGGGACAGGGACACCCCAAGGGGACGGGGACACCCCGAGGCTTGCTCAGGAAGGGCAGATACGAGGTGGGGGGGCTACTGGGGACACTGGTGTTTGGGGACACTGGGGGGGGACCCAGGGGACCAGGAAGGTGACAGGAGGAGGGGGGACACTGGTGGCCGGGGGGGGGGACACCCAGGTGACCCCCAGGGGTCAGAGGGACCCCCCAGGTCTCGGGGGGGGGCACCCAGGGTGGGATAAGGGACAAAAAGGGACCCGATGGCCCCCCAGGTGACACAAGGGGACCTAGGGGACACCCAGGGGACCCCCCCCCCACCCCGAGGTGCCCCCCCGGGGGTCCTCACCTCGATGTTGCCCCCCACCCGGGCCAGCAGCGGGGGCAGCGGTTTGTCCTTCTCGTTCCGGAGCTGCCGCTTGGACTGGCGCCGGCCTGGACGGGGACATCGCTGTCACCCCCCCCCGTGACACCCCCACGGACCCCCCCAGGGCACCCAGGAAGCCCCCCCGGCCCCCCAGGGCTCCCCAAGGTGTCCCCCAACCCCCCCTAGGGGCAGGCAGGAGCCCACCCCAGAAAGGGGGGGCCTGGGGAGGACACAGGGGACAGTTGGGGACATTACGAGGAGGGGGGGGACACAGTGGGACGTGGGGGGGTCAGAGGGATGTGGGGGGACACGGGGGGGTCACAGGGGGGTCACGGGGGGGCACTCACCCTCCGGCCTCTCATCGAAGTCCTCGTCCTCCTCCTCGGAGCCCACCGAGTACTCGGACTGGTTGTCTGGGGGAGGGGGGGGGGGATCAGCACCCCCCAGGCCCCCCCCGCACACCCCAATATTGCCCCCCCCACCCCCCAAATCACCCCTCAGACCCCTAATACCCAGGTGCCCCCCCGGGACCCCCAGATGCCCACCCAAATGCCCCCTAAACGCCCCCCTGCCCCAAATGCCCCCCGCGTGTTCCGCAGCCCGGCTCAGAGCTCTCCCAGTGCCTCCCAGTCTGTCCCAGTGCCTCCCAGTGCCTCAGAGGAACATCCCAGTAACCTCCCAGTGATCCCAGTTGCCTTGGAGGCACCCCAGTCCTCCAGTATGTGGGTGCCCATTGTATCAGCACTCTCCCCGGGTCCTTCCCAGTCTGTCCCAGTGCCTCCCAGTATCCTCCCATTATCCTTTCTGGTGCCTCCTAAGGCACACACCAGTGCCTCCCAGTGCTCCCAGTTGCCCTGCACCCACCTTGGTCCTCACAGGCGTAAGCATCAGCACTTCCCCCAGTGCCTCCCAATTCCCTCCCAGTGCATCCCAGTACCTTCCCAGTACATCCCAGTGCCTCCTCCATGTGCCCCAGTACCTCACCAGTGCCTCCCAGTGCTCTCAGCCACCCTGCACCCACCTCGGTTCCCTAAGCTTGGGTGCCCAGTACACCTAGACCCCTCCCACTAACTCCCAGTACGTTCCAGCATCCTCCCAGTGCCTCCCAGTTCCCTCCCAGTGCCTCCCAGTGCCCACCTGGGCACCATCGTTGTAGCTGACCTGCTTGGTCTTGACCAGCTTGTGCATCAGCTCCTCCCCAGTGCTTCCCAGTGCCTCCCAGTTCCCTCTCAGTGCCTTCCAGTCCCTCCCAGTGCCTCCCAGTTTCCTCCCAGTGCCCACCTTGGTCCTCCTGGGCACCACCATCATAGTTGACCAGCTTGTGTACCTGCTTGCCCTTGCCCAGGTTGCACACCAGGTTCTCCTGCTGCTTCCCAGTCCCTCCCAGTTCCCTCCCAGTCCTTCCCAGCTCCCTCCCAGTGCCTCCCAGTCCCTCCCAGTGCCCACCTTGGTCCTCCTGGGCAGCGTCGTTGTAGTTGACCTGCTTGCGCACCCGCTTGCCCTTGCCCAGGTTGCGCGCCAGGTCCTCCTGCTGCTGCTCGTAGTGGTGCCGCAGCAGCTTCTCCCAGTAGTCGGGGTCGACGTTCTCCTCCTGCTTGATGATCTCCCGCTCGATCTCCTCGATCTGCAGGAGGAGGCGCCGTGGGTTGGATCGTCCCCATGGTCCCCATGGTCCCCACCATCTCCGTCCCCATGGTCTCATCTCCATCATCTGTGTCCCCATCATCCCAACATCTCCACCTCCACTGCCCCCATCACCTCCATCATCCCCCATCATCTTCATCCCCATCATCTCCATTATCTTTATCCCTTCTGTCCCCATCTTCCCCATCCCCATGGTCTCCACCATCTCCATCTCCATCCCCATCATCTCCACCACCTCCACCTCCACAGTCCCCATCACCTCCATCACCTCCATCCCCATTGTCCCCACCTCCATCACCCCCACTGTCCCCATCTCCACCGTTTCCATGGTTCCCATCCCCACTGTCCCTGTTTTTTCGTCCTCCATCATCCCCATCCTCACCACCTCCATCTCCTTCACCCCTTGTCCCCATCTCCACGTCTCCATCACCCCCATCATCTCTGACTCCGTTTCACTCGTCCCCATCTCCCCCATTCACATCCCCAACGTTTTCATCATCTACATCTCCATCATCCCATTTCCATTGTCCCCATCTCCATTGTCTCCATCCCCACTGTCATCATCCCTGCCTCCATCATCTCCACCCCATCATCTCCATCACCCCCACTCCCGTTGTCCCCACCATCTCCACCATCCCCCCATCCCCATCATCATTATCTCCACCATCTCCACCATTCCCATCTCCATTGTCCCCACCTCCACCATCCCCACATCTCACCCCACCTTCTCCACTGTCCCCATCATCCTCATTGTCCCCATCCCCATTGTCTTTATCTCCATCATCTCCATTGTCCCCATCTCCATCATCCCCATCACATCTACCCCCATCATCCCTACCGTCCTCATCATCTTTACCTCCACCATCTCCACCATTCCCACCTCCATCACCCCCACCCATCTCACCCCACCATCTCTATTGTCCCCATCACCTCCATCACCTCCCTCGTCCCCCCTTCATGCCCCCCCGTCCCCTGTCCCCGGACGCACCTTGTCCTCCTCGCGCACGACGTACTGCGCCACCTTGAAGGAGCTGAGGTACTCGTTCATGTTCTGCACGTCGGCGTCGTCGGTGGCGTCCTGGTTGCGATCGAGCAGCCGGGCGATGGCCTCGTTGTCGTAGTGGATGACGCTGCTGTCCTCCTCCTTGTTCTCCCCTGCGCCGGTGACACGCCGCTGACACGGCCTGGCGTGGCCTGACTTGGTCCAGGACGGCCCAGCGCGGCCCAGCGCGGCCCAGCGTGGCCCAACACGGTCCAGCGTGGCCCAGCACGGTCGAACACAGCCCAGCATGCTCTGATACAGCCCAACATGGTCCAACGGGGCCCAATACAGCCCAACATGGCCCAATACAGCCCAACCTGGCCCAATACGGCCCAACATGGTCCAACATGGCCCAATACAGCCCAACATGGTCCAACGTGGCCCAATACAGCCCAACATGGCCCAATACAGCCCAACATGGCCCAATACAGCCCAACATGGTCCAACGTGGCCCAATACAGCCCAACATGGCCCAATACAGCCCAGCGTGGCCCAATACAGCCCAATGCGGCCCAATACAGCCCAATACAGCCCAACATGGCCCAATACAGCCCAACACAGCCCAACGTGGCCCAATACAGCCCAACACAGCCCAACATGGCCCAATACAGCCCAACATGGCCCAATACAGCCCAACACGGCCCAACATGGCCCAATACAGCCCAACGTGGCCCAACATGGCCCATAATGGCCCAATACAGCCCAACGTGGCCCAACATGGCCCATAATGGCCCAATACAGCCCAACGTGGCCCAATACAGCCCAACACGGCCCAACATGGCCCAATACAGCCCAACGTGGCCCAATACAGCCCAACATGGCCCAATACAGCCCAACATGGCCCAATACAGCCCAACGCGGCCCAATACAGCCCAATACAGCCCAACATGGCCCAATACAGCCCAACACAGCCCAACATGGCCCAATACAGCCCAACGTGGCCCAACATGGCCCATAATGGCCCAATACAGCCCAACATGGCCCAATACAGCCCAACACAGCCCAACGTGGCCTGACACAACTCAACATGGCCCAAAATAACCTGACATAGATCAACATGGCCCAACACAGCCCAACATGGCCCGATACAGCTCGACATGGCCTGACACGGCTTGACATAGCACAATATGGCCCAATACAGCTCAACGTGGGTCAACGCGGCCCAATACACCTCAACACGACCCCATGTGCTCCAACACAGCTCAATGTGGCCCAGTATGGCCCAGTATGATCTGACACAACTCAACATGACCCAGTAAGGTCCAACACAGCCCAGTATGACCCAATATGGTCCAACTTAGCTCAGCATGTCCAGGTATGGTCCAACATGACCCAGCATGGCCTGACACAGCCCAACACAACCCAACACAACTCAACATGACCCAGTATGCTCCAGCACAGCCCAATATGGCCTGTCACAGCTCAATGAGGCCCAACATGGCCCAACACAACCTGATACAACTCAGCATGGCCTGACCTGGCCTAGCACGGCCCAACATAGCCCGATACAGGTCTACATGGCCCAACATGGCCCAATACAACTCAACACGACCCAGTAAGGTCCATTACAGCCCAGTATGACCCAATATGGTCCAACATAGCTCAGCATGTCCAGGTATGGCCCAACGTGGCCTGACACAGCCCAACATGGCCTGACACAGCCCAATATGGACCAGTATGTTCCAACACGGCCCATCATGGCCTGACACAGCTCAACATGGCCCAACACAGTCCAACATGGCCTGACATGGCTTGACACATCCCACTGTCTCCTGATACAGCCCAAAATGGCCTGACACAGCTCAGCGTGGCCTGACACAGCCCAGCATGACCCGACACGGCCTGTTACAGCTCAACATGGCGCAACATGGCCTGATACGGCCCAACATGGCCCAACACAACTCAACGTGACCCAATATAGGCCAACACAGCCCAGTATGGCCCAGGATGGTCCAACATAGCTCAGCATGGCCCAGTATGGTCCAATACAGCCCAATGTGGCCTGATACAGCTCAGCATGACCCAATATGGTCCAATGCAGCCCAGTATGGCCCAGGATGGTCCAACATAGCTCAGCATATCCAGGCATGGCCCAACATAGCCCAACACGGCCTGACACAGCCCAACATGGCCCATTATGGTCCAACACAGCTCATGATGGTCCAATATGGTCCAACACAGCCCAGCATGGCCCAATACAGTCCAACACAGACCAACATGGCCCAGTACAGCCCAGTATGGTCCAACACAGCCCGGAATGCCTCCACACAGCCTTGAACAACCCAACATGACATCCAGCCATGGCCTTGCACGACCTGCTGTGACCCAGTCCACAGCCTGCCACGTCCCATCATGGCCTCATGGGTCCCATCTTGGCCCCATCACGTCCTCGTGTGTCCTCTCACGGCCCCACTATGGCTTCATGCACCCCGTCATGGATCTGCACATCCCACCACGGCCTTATCGTGGCTTTGCATGTTCCGTTCTTGCTTTGCATGACCCATCACAGCCTTGCACATCTCACCACGGCCTCACATGTCCCACCACGGCCTCACACGTCCCACCACGGCCTCACACGTCCCACCATGGCTTTGCATGTCCCATCACAGCCCTAGCATGGCCTTACATATCCTTTCACTGCCTTGCCTCAAACATCCCGCCAAGGCCTTGTACATCTCACTGCAGCTTTACATGAGCTGTTGTGTCCCACCACGGCCTCCTACGTCCTTCCACGGCCTCCTACATCCAACCTCATCCTCCCATGTCCCACCACGGCCTCTTATGCCCTACCACAGCCTCCCAGGTCCCAGCATGGTCTCCTACATCCTCTCATGGCCTCCTACATCCTACCACGACCTCCCAGGTCCCACCACAGCCTCCTACATCCCACCACTGCCTCCCACGTCCCCCCACGTCCCCCCGTATCCCCTCCCAGCCCACCACACCCCAGCCCCGGCGGGCGCTGACCCTCGTTCTCGTCCTTGAAGAGCTCCTCAGTGCCAAACTTGAGGATGTCATCAAGCTCCTGCTTGGACATGGAGCCGGCCTTGGAGCCCAGCCCCGGGCGCACCACCAGGTGCGTCAGCATCATCTTGCGCTTGGCCACCTGCGTGATGCGTTCCTCCACCGACGCGCGCGTGACGAACCGGTAGATCATCACCTTGTTGGCCTGGCCGATGCGGTGCGCCCGGCTGAAGGCCTGCGGGGACGGGGAGGCAGCAGGGGACGTGTCGGAGCGGGGACACGGAGGTGGAGGACGCGTCAAGCAGCGCCACGGGGGAAGGGGACAGGTTGGGGACGTCAGTAAGGACGTCATGGTGAGGGGGGAGGTGAGGGGAGCGTTGGAGCAGGGATGTGGTGGTGGGGACGTGGTCATGGAGGACGTGGTGGTGGGGATGTGGTGGTGGAGGACATGGTCACGGAGGACACAGTGGTGGGGACGTGGTGATGGGGACATGTTGAGGAACCTGAGTGTGGCTGGGGCCATGGTGGCACCCATCGCGGCGTAGCAGCGGCCGGGGAGGGGGCCGTGGTGGCACGAGGTGACAACCGGGGACAGGGAGGTGACAAGGCCAAGGGGACGGGGCAGAGGAGGTGGGGAGGGGGCCGCGGAGGATGTGGAGGGGGGGGGGCACACCTGGATGTCGTTGTGGGGGTTCCAGTCGGAGTCGAAGATGACGACGGTGTCGGCGGTCGCCAGGTTGATGCCGAGGCCCCCGGCCCGCGTCGACAGCAGGAAGCAGAACTGCTGCGCCCCCGGCGCTGCCCCCCCGGCGTCAGCACGGGGGGTGACAGCCCCCCGGCAAAGCCCACGGCCCCCCCACGCCTCCCCCGGCATCACCAGGGACCCCAGGGCTGCCAGAAACCCCCCCAAAAAAAAACCCTCTCCCCCCTCCAGCACCCAGCGGTGGGCGCGCGGGCACCCTGAACCCTCACAAGAACCCATCACGGATGGGGTCAGGACCCCCCCACCCCAAAAAATGTCCCTAAAAGTCCCTGTCCCCCCCTTCCAAACTACCTGGGGGGCCCCATCCTGCCTGGGTGTCACCCCAAACGCCTGCGTCCCCTTGGTCCCTTGGTGCCCTCCTGCTTGGTTCCTTGGTCCCCCCCCAAGTCCCCTGTGTCCCCCCCCGGGCCCCTGGGTCCCCCCACATCTCCCGGGTCCCCCCCGGTCCCCTGTGACCCCCCAGCCCCCCCCAGGCCTACCGTTGAAGCGGTCGATGGCCTCCTGGCGCAGCGCCCCCGTGATGCCCCCGTCGATGCGCTCGTACTTGTAGCCCTCGTAGTCCAGGAAGTCCTCCAGCAGGTCCAGCATCTTCGTCATCTGCGGGGCACTGGTTAGACTGGGAGCACTGGGGGGGCTGGGGGAGTCACTGGTTACAATGGGGGCACCCGGGGGGGCTGGGGGCACCTGGTGCTGGTTAGACTGGGGGCACCTGGGGGGGCTGGGGGGCAGCTGGTGTTGGTTAGACTGGAAGCACCTGAGGGGGGACTGGGATGGGCACTGGTTAGACTGGGGACACCCAAAGGTACTGGGAGCACCCAGGGGTGCTGGGATGGGCACTGGTTACACTGGGAGCACCTGGAGGGGCTGGGGGGCAGCTGGTGCTGGGTAGACTGGGAGCAGCCAGGGTGCTGGGACAGACACTGGTTAGACTGGGGGCACTGAGGGGTACTGGGATGGTTACTGGTTATACTGGGGGCACCCACAGGCACAGCTGCTGCTGGTGCTAGGGTAGACTGGGGGCACCCAGGGGTGCTGGGACAAGAACTGGTTACACTGGAGGCACCCATGGCTGCTGGCCTGGGTGTTGGGGGCTCTGGGGGCACCCATGGGTGCTGGGGGGGCCCTAGGGGTGCCCGGGGGGGGCCGGTTCCCCCCCCACCGACCTGGGAGAAGATGAGCACGCGGTGGTTCTGCTCCTTCAGCTTGCGCAGCATTTTCTGCAGCAGCAGCAGCTTCCCCGAGGCCTTGATCAGGGCCCCCCCCTCGTAGGCGCCGCTCGGCAGCTTCGGGGACTCCTGGGGCGGGTTGGGGACGGGTTAGGGACAGGTTGGGGACAGGATGGGGACAGGGACATCACCCCCAGCCCCACCACCCACCCTGTGCACCCACAGCTCTGCGTCTCCCCGAGGTGTCCCCATGGAGCTCCCCCCGTGTCCCCCCACCCTGTGGTCCCCTTGTCCCCTCCGTGTCCCCTCCGTGTCCCCTCCATGCCCCTCATAACTCCCCCCATCCCCCCCATCCCCATGTCCCCCTGCAGCTCCCAGTGTCCCACTACCCCGTGCCCCTCTGTCCCCCCCAGTCCTGCCCCATATCCGTGTCCCTCTGTCCCCCCCATGTCCCCATGTCCCTCTGAAGCTCATGTCCCACCACCCCACCTCCTTCTTGTCCCCTTCCATGCCCTCCGTGTCCCCCCCATATCCCCCCATATCTCCCCATCTCCCCCCACCCCACGTCCCTGTCCCCCCCCCATGTCCCCATGTCCCCCCCATGTCCCCCCACATCCCCTCATCTCCCCCCCCCCCATCTCCCTTTTCCCCCCATGCCCCCACATCCCCCCGTATCCCCCCATCTCCCCCACCCCCCCGTGTGTCCCCCCACCCCCCCGTGCCCCCCCGGTGCCCCCCCCGGCCCCCCCCCCCTCACCATGGCGGCCACGGGGAAGAGGTAGGGGTGGTTGCAGCACTTCTTCAGGTCCATCATGATGTTGAGCAGCGACACCTGGTTCCCTCCGCCCCGCGAGTTCAGCGCCTCGAAGTTGCGCGTCAGGATGTACTTGTAGTACTTCCTGCGGGGCGGGGGGCTGGCACCCGGCTCGGGGGGGGGGGCAGCCCCCTTCCCCCAGCTGGTGGGACCCCCCCCTCGCCCCGTAGGAACCCAGGTTTGGGGGCTGGGATCTCCCCACGTTGGTGGGAGGCAAGGGATCGGGGCGCTGGGACCCCCCCCGCGCACCCCGAGGGTTTTGGGGGCTGGGTGTTTGGGGAGGTGGGACCCCCCCCAGGGTGGGTGGGAGCTGGAATTGGGGGGCTGGGACCCCAAAAGGTGGTGGGACCTGGGTGTTGGGGTGCTGAGACCCCCCCCCCAAAGTGGATGGGAGCTGGAATTGGGGTGCTGAGACCCCCCCCAAGGTGGATGGGAGCTGGTATTAGGGTGCCAAGACTCCCAAGGTCGGTGGGATCTGGGAATTAGGGTGCTGACCCCCCCCCCCCCCCCCCCAAGACTGCTGGGGTCTGGTATTTGGGGTTCTGGGACCCCCAAGGTGGATGGGACCTGGAATTGGGGTGCTGAGACCTGGAACTGGGGTGCTGAGACCCTCCCCCAAGGCTAGTGGGATTAGGTATTGGGGTGCCAAGACCCCCAAGGTGGATGGGCTCTGGGTGTTGGGGTGCTGAGGCCCCCTCTAAAGTGGGTGGGACCTGGAATTGGGGTGCTGAGACCTTCCCCAAGCCCAGTGGGATCAGGTATTGGGGTGCTGGGACCCCCAAAGCTGGTGTGATCTGGGAATTGGGGTGCTGAGACCCCCCCCCAAGGTGGACGGGACCTGGTATTGGGGTTCTGGGACCTGGAATTAGGGTGCCGAGACCCTCCCCAAGGCTGGTGGGATCAGGTATTGGGGTGCTGAGCCCCCCCAGGTGGGTAGGAGCTCGTGTCAGGGTGCTGAGACACCCCCCCCCCAAGGTGGGTGGGATCTGGGAATGGGGGTGCTGAGACCCCCCCAAGGTGGGTGGGACCTGGTGTCAGGGTGCTGAGACCTGGAATTGGGGTGCTGAGACCCCCAAAGCCAGTGGACTCTGGGTGTTGGGGTGCTGAGGCCCCCTCTAAAGTGGGTGGGACCTGGTACTGGGGTGCTGAGACCCTCCCCAAGGCCAGTGGGATCAGGTATTGGGGTTCTGGGATCCCCAAAGTTGGTGTGATCTGGGAACTGGGGTGCTGAGACCCCCTCCTAAGGCGGACAGGACCTGAAATTGGGGTGCTGGGACCTGGAATTGGGGTGCTGAAACCCCTCCCAAGGTGGATGGGACCTTAAATTGGGGTACCGAGACCTCGAATTGGGGTGCTGAGACCCCTCCCAATGTGAATGGGAACTGGAATTGGGATGCTGGGACCTGGAATTGGGGTGCTGAGACCCTCCCCAAGCCCAGCGGGATCAGGTATTGGGGTTCTGGGACCCCCAAAGTTGGTGTGATCTGGGAATTGGGGTGCTGAGACCCCCTCCTAAGGCGGACAGGACCTGGAATTGGGGTGCTGAGACCCTCCCCAAGCCCAGCGGGATCAGGTATTGGGGTTCTGGGACCCCCAAAGTTGGTGTGATCTGGGAATTGGGGTGCTGAGACCCCCTCCTAAGGCGGACAGGACCTGGAATTGGGGTGCTGAGACCCTCCCCAAGCCCAGCGGGATCAGATATTGTGGTGCTGGGACCCCCAGGGCTCCCGGGAGCTGTCTCTGGGGCGCTGAGCCCCCCCCCACGTGCCGGGGCCACCCCCTCCCTGCCCGCGGCGCCCGTACTTCTGCATGGGGCTGAGCTCGACGCGCACGATGAGCTCGGTCTTGGCCGGCATGTTCTTGAAGACGTCGGCCTTGAGGCGCCGCAGCATGTGGGGGCCCAGCAGGTCGTGGAGCTTCTTGATCTGGTCCTCCTTGGAGATGTCGGCGAACTCCTCCAGGAAGCCCTCCAGGTTGCTGCGGGGGGGGGGTGGGGGGCGTGAGGAGGGGGCTGGGGGGTGGTTGGGGCGAGGGGGGGGCGCGGGGATGGCGGTGACAAGGTTGGGGACGCGGGGACGCGAGGGGATGTGGGGATACGAGGGGCTGGGGGAGGTGGGGGGGATGTGGGAAGGGGCAGGGTGTGGGGACACCAGGATGGAGAGGACGTGGGGACACGGGGACACGTGGGGACACGTGGGGACAGACAGGAGGTGGGGATAGCCAGGATGAGGGGACAAGGGGATGGCCTCGACGTGGGGACACCAGGATGTGGGGACATGGGGACAGACAGGACATGGGGACACAGGGACACATGGGGACACATGGGGATGGCCAGGATGTGGGGACAGCCAGGACAAGGGGACAAGGGGATGTCCAGGATGTGGGGACATGGGGACAGACAGGACATGGGGACATGAGGATGGACAGGACGTGGGGACACGGGGACATGTGGGGACATGGGGACGTGGGGACACATGGGGACAGCCAGGAGGTGAGGACAGGCAGGACATGGGGAGTGAGGATGGACAGGACATGGGGACACAGGGACACATGGGGACATGTGGGGACAGCCAGGATGAGGGGACACAGAGACAGGCAGGACATAGGGACACGGTGACAACCAGGACATGGGGACACAGGGACAGCCAGGATATGGGGACAGCCAGCAAAGGGGGATGCAGGGACAGTGGTGACACAGGGCGATGCGGGAGGATGCGGGGGGACGGGAGGGTGGACTGGGGATGTGGGGGGCCAGGAGGGGACGGTGGGGGTCTGGGGGGGACAATGGGGCCAGGAGGGGACACTGGGGACCAGGAGGGGACGGCGGGGCCGTACTTGAAGCGCTCGGGCGTGAGGAAGTTGAGGAGGTGGAAGAGCTCCTCCAGGTTGTTCTGCAGCGGGGTCCCCGTCAGCAGCAGCTTGTGCTCGATCTTGTACCCGTTGAGCACCCGAAAGAACTGCGGGGGGGGGGGGGGGGGGGGACACACACAACGGGGGGGTCACATCACCCGTGTCACCCCATGGAAGGGGACACCCCCTCCCCACGGGACCCCCGTGTCCCCTCCCCAAGGGGCGCAGACCCCGGGGGCGTCCCCGACGTGAGGGACCGAGGCGCCCAAACGTCCCCCCGAGGCACCCCGGGGGGGCTTCCCCAGGGGTCCGGGCGCCCCCCCAAGGGTCCGGGCGCCCCCCCGGGGGTCCCGTCTGCCCCCCCCCCCGGCCGTGCCCACCTTGCTCTGGTTGTTCTTGAGGCGGTGGGCCTCGTCCACCACCAGGCAGGCCCAGCGGATGGAGCCCAGCGCCGCCTGGTCGATGGTGATCAGCTCGTAGGAGGTGAGCAGCACGTGGAACTTCACCTGCGCCTCCCGCTGCCGCGGCCGTCAGCACCCAGCCGCCGGGACGGCCCGGCACCCCGGGGACCCCCAGAGCCCCCCCCCGGACCCCATCGCCCCGAGGACCCTGCCACCAGGTCACCCAGCGCCCCGGGGATACCCGTCACCCCAAGGACACAGCCACCAGGTCACCCAGCGTCCCGGGGACACCCAGCACCCCAAGGACACAGCCACCAGGTCACCCAAGACCCCAGGGACCCCAGCACCCCAAGGACATGGCCACCAGGTCACCCAGCACCCCGGGGACACCTGTCACCCCAAGCACCCAGCCACCAGGTCAACCCAGGACCCTGAAGACCCCCAGCACCCCAAGGACCTGGTTCCCCAAGGATATGGCCACCAGGTCACCCAGCACCCCAAGGACCCAGCCACCAGGTCACCCAGCACCCCAAATGACCCCTGACCCACCCACAGGTGAACCCCTCACCCTGAGGACCCCCAGCACCCCAAGAGCCTGGCCACCAGGTCACCCCATCACCCCGGGGACCCTGCCACCAGGTCACCCAGCACCCCAAGGACACAGCCACCAGGTCACCCAAGACTCCAGGGACCCCAGCACCCCAAGGACATGGCCACCAGGTCACCCAGCACCCCGGGGACACCTGTCACCCCAAGCACCCAGCCACCAGGTCAACCCAGGACCCTGAAGACCTCCAGCACCCCAAGGACCCAGTCCCCAGGTCACCCAGCGCCCCAGGGACACCCAGCACCCCAGGGGACCCTGCCACCAGGTCACCCAGC
This sequence comes from Netta rufina, assembly GCF_964035555.1. Taxonomy (NCBI): domain Eukaryota; kingdom Metazoa; phylum Chordata; class Aves; order Anseriformes; family Anatidae; genus Netta; species Netta rufina. Next base: position 369,935 of record NC_140159.1, on the reverse strand, counting down.
ACCACGAGGACCTGGCCACCAGGTCACCCCAGAACCCCAAGGACCCCCAGCACCCCAAGGACATGGCCACCAGGTCACCCAGCACCCTAGGGACCCCACCACCAGGTCACCCAGCACCCCAAGGACTTGGCCACCAGGTCACCCAGCACCCTGAAGACCCCCAGCACCCCAAGGACCCAGCACCAGGTCACCCAGCATCCCAGGGACACCCAGCACCCCAGGGACACCCAGCACCCCAAATGACCCCTGACCCATCCACAGGTGAACCCCTCACCCTGAGGACCCCCAGCACCCCAAAGACCTGGTCACCAGGTCACCCAGCACCTCAGGGACCCCACCAATGGGTCACCCATCACCCCAATGATCCCTGTCACCCCAAAGGCCCAGCCCCCAGGTCACCCCATCACCCCAAAGACCCCCACCACCCGAAGGACCTGGTCACCAGGTCAACCCAGCACCCCAACGATCCCCAGCACCCCAAGAACCCATCCACAGGTCACCCCAGCACCCCAAGGGCCTAGCCCCCAGGTCACCCCATCACCCCAAAGACCCCCATCACCCCAAGGACCTGGTCACCAGGTCAACCCAGCACCCCAATGACCTCATCACCCCAAGGACCCAGCCATGGGTCACCCATCACCCCAGGGACCCCACCACTAGGTCACCCTATCACCCCTAGGACCCATCCACAGGTCACCCCAGCACCCCAAAGACCCCCATCACCCCAAGGACCTGGTCACCAGGTCACCCCAGCACCCCGAGGACTTGGCCGCCAGGTCACCCATCACCCCAGGGACCCCCATCACCCCGAGGACCCGTCCCCCGTGCCCCCTGCACCCCCTCACCTTCATCTTGAAGGCCTTCTTGCCGCCCTTCATGGCGTTGTCGTCGAAGGAGAACTCGTTCTCGCGGATGATGGCGCGGCTGTCCTTGTCCCCGGTGTAGGTGACGACATAGAAGGCGGGCGCCCACATCTGGAACTCGCGCTCCCAGTTGATGATGGTGGAGAGCGGGGCGCTGACGAGGAACGGGCCCTTGGTGTGGCCCTGGGGGACAGCGCGTCACACGGGGACACGGGGACGGGGCGGCGGCGCGGGACGGGCCCTTGGGGACGTGGGGACAGTGTGACACAGGGGGCGGGGGGCGGCGGGACGGGGCCGTGGGGACACGGGGACAGCGTGACGCATGGGGCAGGGGGTGGCTTGGTGTGGCCACAGGGACATGGAAATGTCCCCAAGGGGACGTAGGCGGGGACACAGTGACACCCCAGGGTGGCCATAGGGACACTGTGACACCCCAGGGTGGCCATGGGGACATGGGGACACCCCAGGGTGGTTATGGGGACACTCCAGGGTGGTTATGGGGACACTGTGACATCCCAGGGTGGCAAAAGGGACATGGTGACATCCCAGAGTGGCCATGGGGACACCTTGTGTGGCAGTGGGGACACAGGCAGGGCCATGGGGACACGGGCAGGGACACTCCAGGGTGGCCGTGGGGCACCCACGGGGCCACTGGCACAGCATGGGGACACGGGCGGGATCCTGGTGACACCCCTGGGTGGCCACAGGGAGGCACAAGGGGACAGGGAGAGCGACTGAAGTGACGCGGGGACATCCCGGGGACGATGGCAAGTGTCACCACAGGGTGGCAGCAGGGACACAGCCAAGGGCCCTGGGGACAGCCCAGAGCGGCAGCGGGATCACGGGAGGACACGGGGACACCCCAGGGTGGCCGTGGGGACACAGCAGGGACGTGGGGATGCCGTGGGGTGGCTGTGAGAGCACTGGGATGGCCACGGGGACACCCCAGGGTGGCCGTGGGGCCACCAGCAGGACCCTGTGGCCACCTGAAGGTGGCTGTGGGGACACAAGGAGGGCCACAGGGACACAAACAGGGCCGTGAGGACACCCCAGGGTGGCCATGGGGACACTGGCAGGGACATGGGGACACCATCAGGACCCTGGGACCACCAGTAGGATGCTGATGTCACCCTATGGAGTCCATATGGGCACAGGCAGGACCACGGGGACACAAATAGGGCCACGAGGACACCCCGTAGTGGCCATGGGACAATAGACAGGACTATGCGGTCACCATTAGGATCATGGAACTACCAGCAGGACCATGGGACCACCAGTAGGACCTGGACCCACCAGTAGGACCATGGGACCACCCTATGGGGGCCATATGGCCACAGGCAGGGCCACGGGGATGCAGATGGGACTGCGAGGACACCCCGTGGTGGCCATGGGGCCACTGGTAGGACTACAGGGCCACCAGCAGGACCATGGGACCACCAGTAGGACCACAAGACCACCAGTAGGACCTTGGAGGCACCAGTAGGACCACGGGGCTACCCTATGGGGGCCATATGGACACAGGCAGGGCCATGGGGCCACTAGTGGGACCACGGGACCACCAGTAGGACCACGGGGCTACCCTATGGGGGCCGTATGGACACAGGCAGGGCCATGGGGCCACCAGTAGGACCACGGGGCCACCCTCTGGGGGCCGTATGGACACAGGCAGGGCCACGGGGATGCAGATGGGACTGCGAGGACACCCCGTGGTGGCCATGGGGCCACTGGTAGGACTACGGGGCCACCAGCAGGACCATGGGACCACCAGTAGGACCATGAGACCACCAGTAGGACCACGGGGCCACCCTCTGGGGGCCGTATGGCCACAGGCAGGGCCACGGGGATGCAGAGGGGAGCGCGAGGACACCCCGTGGTGGCTCCCACCCACCTCCTTGTAGAGCGAGTAGAGGAAGACGATGGTCTGGATGGTCTTGCCCAGCCCCATCTCGTCGGCCAGGATGGTGTCGGTGCTCTGCGCCCAGGAGAAGCGCAGCCAGTTGAGGCCCTCCAGCTGGTAGAGGTGCAGCGTGCCGCCGGTGGCCGAGATGAAGCGCGGCTGCGACTCGTACTTCACCGTCGGCTGGGGACGGATGGGGACACGTCACCGAGGGGATGGGTCAACGGGGGGAGGGTCAACGTGGGGATGGGTCAACGTGGGGTTGGGTCAACGTGGGGACACGTCAATGTGGGGATGGGTCACCATGGGGATGGGTCAACGTGGGGACATGTCAATGTGGGGTTGGGTCAACATGGGGAACATCAACATGGGGACACGTCACCATGGGGAACGTCAACAGGGGGATGGTCAACGTGGGGATGGGTCAATGTGGGGTTGGGTCAACGTGGGGAATGTCACCATGGGGAATGTCAACAGGGGGATGGTCAATGTGGGGATGAGTCAATGTGGGGATGGGTCAACATGGGGAACATCAACATGGGGACACGTCACCATGGGGACACGTCACCATGGGGAACGTCAACAGGGGGATGGGTCAATGTGGGGACATGTCAATGTGGGGATGGGTCACCATGAGGAACGTCAACGTGGGGATGGGTCAATGTGGGGACATGTCACCATGGAGAATGTCAACGTGGGGATGTGTCAACATGGGGATGGGTCAACGTGGGGACTGGTCAACGTGGGGATTGGTCAACGTGGGGATTGGTCAACGTGGGGAACATCAACGTGGGGATGGGTCAACAGGGGGATGGGTCAACGGGGGGATGGGTCAACGTGGAGAACAATGTGGAGAACATCAACGTGGGGACAGGTCAATGTGAGGAACGTCAACCCGGGGACACGTCACCGCGGGGAACGTCAACGTGGGGATGGGTCAATGTGGGGATGGGTCAACGTGGGCAACGTCAACATGGAGAACATCATCACGGGGCACGTCAACATGGGGCACATCACCATGGGGATGGGTCAATGTGGGGTGGGTCAATGAGGGGCAACTCAACGTGGGGACACGTCACCATGAGGAACATCAATGTGGGGATGGGTCAACGTGGAGATGGGTCACCATGGGGAATGTCACCATGGGGCACATCAATGTGGGGATGGGTCAACGTGGGGAACATCAGTGTGGGGAACGTCTCCGTGGGGACACGTCAACGTGGAGCACGTCAACGTGGGGCACCTCAGCATGGGGAGGTGTCACCGCGGGGATAGCTCAGCACGGGGGACACGTCCCCATGGGGCACATCACCACGGGGCACCTCACCATGGGGACACGTCACCCTGGTGGCATGTCACTGTGGGGACGTCACCGTGGGGGGACACCGCCACTGGGGAGGGGGGTGGGAGGAGTGGGAGATGGGGGGACAAAGGGATGGAGGGGACACGGGGGACTTTGGGGGGGCACAGTGCACCTGGGGGGGACACGGGGGACTTGGAGGGGGACACGGGGGACAGGAAGGAACCCAAGGAGTGGGGGGACCCAGGTAAGCTGAGGGAGACCCAGGTGACAGGGGATGTCCAGGTGACTGGGGGGGGGACACACAGGTGACAACAGGGGGGGACATGCAGGTGACAATGGGGGGGACACGCAGGTGACAACGGGGGGGACACGCGGTGCCCCGCACTCACGTCGTTGGTGGGGGAGTCGGGGGGGCCCTCCCCCGGCGTCTCCTTCTTCTTCTTCTTGTAGCGCCGGGGCTGCGCCGGGTCCTCCCCCATGAACACCTCCCTGGGGACATCGGGGAGGGGACAACGGGGAGGGGGGGCCAACAGGGGACATGTTGTGGGGGGGGGGACACGGTGAGACCACAGCCCGGTGGCTCCGGTCCCCCCAGGGGCTCGCCCGCGTCCCCCATTCCCGATGCCGTGTCGCGTCCCCCCGCCGCGTGTCCCCCCGCGGCACGTCCCCTGGTGTCCCCCCCTCCCGGTGTCCCCCCACCCGGTGTCCCCGGGCTCACCGGTGCTTCCAGTAGGCCAGCTTGTGGAGGTCGTAGTCGGGGATGGGCATCTCGTCCTCCTCCCAGGTGGCCTGGTCGTAGGGCAGGTCGCGCCACTTCACCAGGTAGTGGTACTGCCCCTTGCGGTCCACGCTGCGCGGCACGCCGTCACACCGGGCACCCGGGGGACACCGGGCACCCGGGGGGGCAGCGGGAACCCATGGGGGGCAGCGGGAACCCATGGGGGGCAGCGGGCACCCGGGGGACACTGGGCACCCAGGGGGATCAGGCACAGGGCACCCACAGGGCAGTGGGGTGGCATCAGGCATCGCAGGTGACAGCAGGGACCCCGGGGGACAACGGGCACCCATGGGGACAGCAGAGGTGGCAGCAGGTAGCCAGGGGGACGGTGAGCACCCCTGGGTGACAGCGAGCACCCATGGGGACAATGGGCACCTACAGGGACAACTGAGCACCTGTGGGGACAATGGGACAACTGTGGGGACAACAAGGCACCCATGGGGACAAGAAGATGCCACAGGTGACAGCAGGTACCCCAGGGGACAATGAGCACCCATGGGTGACAGCAAGCACCCATGGGGACAATGGGGTACCCATGGGGACAATGAGACACCTGTGGGGACAGTGGGACAACTGTGGGGACAACAGGGCACCTGTGGGGACAGTGGGGCACCCACGGGGACAAGAAAGTACCACAGGTGACAGCAGGTACCCAAGGGGACAGTGAGCACCCATGGGTGACAGCAAGCACCCATGGGGACAATGGGGTACCCACGGGGACAATGAGGCACCCATGGGGACACTAGCACCTGTGGGGGCAGTGGGACAATTATGGGGACGACGAGGCACCCGTGGGGACAGCAAGGTACCACAGATGGCAGCAGGCACCCATGGGGACAGTGGGCACCCACGGGTGACATGAGGCACCCACAGGGGACACGAGGCACCCACGGGGGACAGCGGGGATCCTCCCGTGCCACGGGTGGCAGCCAGGCCCCGGGGTCGGGTGGCGAGTGCCGCAGGGCCACCAGGGGTCACCCACTGCCAGCGGGGACACGCCGGGTGACAGCCGGGTGACACCCAGCACTGGGGTTGCCTGGGGACAGGCGGTGGCAGAGGGGTCACACGGGGACAAGGCCACGGGGACAAGGCCACGGGCGGGCAGCAGAGGGCATCTGGGGACACGGGGTCACCTGAGGACACGCGGCCAGAGGGCTGGTGACTCTGGGGGGGGGACACGGGGACACCAGGGGACACCCGGGGGGGACACGGGGACACCCCAAGGGGACACTGGGGTCGGGGACACCACGGGCGGTGACACTCAGGATTTTGGGGCTGCCCAGAGGCAGCTGGGGGGCACCCAAGGGTGCGAGGGGTGTCCCCAGGGGTGTCCCCAGGGGTGTCCCCAGGGGTGTCTCCAAACCCTGCTCGGATTTGGGGAGGGGGCACCCCCAGGCGCTGGGGGTCACCCATGGGTGCTGGGGGTGTCCAGGAGCCCCCAGAGTTGCCGATTGTCCCCAAAGGCACCAGCAGTGTCCCCAAACCCCCCAGAAGCCCTGTGCCGATGTCACCCCAAGCCCCCCCTTTGGGGTGGGAGCACCCACGGGTGATGGGGAGCACCCACAGGTGTCGGGGAGCACCCATGGGTGCTGGGGGTCACCCCCAGGCACTGAGGGTGTCCAGGAGCCCCTGAAGTTTCCCCTTGTCCCCAAAGCCTCCAGATGTGTCCCCAAATCCCCCGTGTCCCCTGATGCCACCCCAACCCTCTAATTTAGGGCAGGGGGCACCCACAGATGTAGGGGGGCACCTACAGGAGTAGGGGGGCACCCAAGGGTGCTGGGGGTCACCCCCGGGCACTAGGGTTGTCCAGCAGCCCCTGAAGTTATCCCCCAAACCTCCATCAACATCCAGCAGCCCCCAAAGCGTCCCCTTGTCCCCAGAGCCTCCAGCAGTGTCCCCAAGCCCCCCTTTTGGGGCAGGGGGCACCCACAGATGTAGGGGGGCACCCAAGGGTGCTGGGGGTCACCCCCGGGCACTAGGGCTGTCCAGCAGCCCCTGAAGTCATCCCCAAAACCACCATCAGCATCCAGCAGCCCCCAAAGCGTCCCCTTATCCCCAACCCCCCTAAAACCCCCTAAAACCCCCCGAACTCCCCCAAAACCCCCCAAACTCCCCCAAAACCCCCCAAAATTCCCCCAAAACCCCCCCAAAATTCCCCCCAACCTGTGGTTGATGATGCGGTGCACCGTCATCCACTCGGGCTTGATGCCGTAGCGGTAGAAGCGCTCCTCCATGCCGCCGTAGAGGGGGTCCTGGCTGCGGCCCCGCTTCTCGCTCTTGGCGTCGTCGTCCCCGGAGCCGTAGTCCAGGGGGGGGGGCTCGTCCATGTCGTTCTTGCGCTGGTAGTTGCGGTACATCACCAGGTGGAAGATCTCCAGCTGGGGGGGGGGGGGGGGGGGGGGGGGACACGGGTTAGTTTTTGGGGGGCGCGGGGGACACCCTGGTGGCCCCCGAGGGGGTTACGGGGTGGGTGCTGGGGGTGTCCTCGGTCACAGTGCGTCCCCGGGGTGTCCCCAGGGTGCCCTCACTGTCCCCACGGGTGCCCCCATGTCTCCCCGGGGGGGTCGTGTCCCGTGTCGCCCCCCACGGTGGGCACAGAGGGGTCGCTTGTCCCCTAGGGTGGTCACAGGGGTGGCCCCGTCCCCCCTGCCCTCGGGGTGTCCCCATTATCCCCGGCTGGTCACAGGGGGACAGCCCCGGTCCCAGTGTCCCCACAGGCCACTTAGGGGTGTCCCTGTGTCCCCCAGGCCACCCCCAAGGGTGTCCCCATGTCCCCCAGGACACTCGGGGGGTGTCCCTGTGTCCCCCAGGCCACTCAGATGGTGTCCCCACATCCCCCAGACCACCCCCAGGGGTGTCCCCCAGACCACTTGGGGGTGTCCCTGTCCCCCCAGGCCACCCCCAGGAGTGTCCCTATGTCCCCCAGGTCACTCAGAGAGGTGTCCCCATCCCCCGGGGAACCCCCAGGGGTGTCCCCATCCCCCGGGGAACCCCCAGGAGTGTCCCCATGTCCCCCAGGCCACTCAGGGAGGTGCCCCCATATTCCAGGTCCCCTCCAGGGATGTCCCCATGTCCCGCAGGCCACCCCTAGGAGTGTCCCTATGTCCCCCAGGCCACTTGGGGGCTGTCCATGTCCCCCAGGCCACCCCTGGGGCTGTCCCCACACCCCCCAGATCCCCCTGGGGGTGTTCCCACGCCCCCCAGATCCCCCCCAGGGTGTCCCCATGTCCCCCAGACCACCCCCAGGGGTGTCCCTGTCCCCCAGGTCCCCCCCAGGGGTGTCCCCATGCCCCCCAGCCCCCCCCCCCCGGGGTGTCCCCACCCCCCTGGGACCCCCGTCACCCGGTACCTGCAGCTCCTTGATCCAGGAGCAGTGCCAGTAGGACAGCCCCACCCACTTGACGAAGAACTCTCGCTCCGAGCGGCCCTGCAGCACCTTGGGGGGGCCCTCGGGGGGCCCCTCGGGGGGGGGCACGGCCACGGGGGGGGGCGGCTCCCCCCACCGCCAGTACAGGATCTTCTGCACCCGCCCCTTCAGCACCGGGCACTGCGGGGACAGCGGCGTTGGGGCACAGGGGACGTCACCCCCCGGCCCCACCCCGGCCCCACTGCGTCCCCATCCTGGCCTGGTCCCCGTCCCCGTCCTGTCCCTGTCCCCAGCAGGTCCCTGTCCCTGTCCCCAACCCCAAACCATCGCTGTGTCTGTCCCCAACACCTCCCTCGCCTGTCCCCATCCCGTCCCTGTCCCTATTCCCATCCCGTCCCTGTCCCCATCCCTGTCCCAACTCTGTCCCCACCAGGTCTCTTATCCCCATCCTGTCCCCATCCATGTCCCTGTCCCCATCCACTCCCAGTCACTGTCCCCCTTCTGTCCCTGTCCCAGCTCCGTCTCCAACAGGTTCCTGTCCCCATCCCCATCCTGTCCCCGTCCCCATCCTGCTCCCTGTCCTGTCCCCGTCCCCATCCTGTCCCATTCCCATCCTGCTCCCTGTCCTCACCTTGCTTCTGTCCCTATTCCTGTTCCATCCCCATCCTGTCCCCATCCCCATCTGCTCCCTGTCTCTGTCCCCATCCTGTCCCTGTCCCCATCTATATCCCTGCCCCTATCCTGTCCCCATCCCCATGTCCTTGTCCTCATCCCATCCCATCCCCATCCTGTCCCCAGCTCCATCTGTTCCTTGTCCCTGTCCCCATCCTTGTCCCATCCCCATCCCCATCCTGTCCTTGTCCCATCCCCTCCGCCCCCGTCCCCATCCCTGTCCCATCCATGTCCCTATTCCCATCCCATCCCCATCCACCCCCTGTCCTGTCCTTGTCTCCATCCCCTCCCTGTCCCCATCCCCATCCACTCCCTGTCCCATCCCCATCCCCGTCCTTGTCCCCATCCTGTCCCATCCCCATCTTTATCCCATCCCCATCCCATCCCCATCCCCATCCTGTCCCCATCCTTGTCCTGTCCCCATCCACTCCCTGTCCCCATCCTTGTCCCATCCCCGTCCCCATCCCGTCCCCATCCCCATCCCATCCCTGTCCCTATTCCCATCCCCGTCCCGTCCCCCCCCGCTCCCTGTCCCCGTCCCCCTGCCCCCCTGTCCCCGTGCCCCCCGTACCGTGCAGCGGGGGCAGAGCCACTCCCCGTTGGGGACCTCGGGCAGGGGGGGGTTGAGGCAGTGGATGTGGTAGGAGGAGATGCAGGCGTCGCAGCACAGCAGCTCGCCGCCGTCCTTGCAGACGCGGCAGTACTCCATGTGGTCGTCCTCCTCCTCCTTCTCGCCTTCCTCCTCCAGCTCCTCCTCGTACTCCTCCTCCTCCTCCTTCGCCTCCCACTGCACCCCCTCCTTCTCCTGAGGGGGGCACCGAAGGGGGCGTCAGGGAAACCCCCCCAAGCCCCCAGACCGCTCCCAGGGACGTCCTGAGGGGCACCCGACCTCTGGGGGACCCCCCAGACCCTCTGAGCTCCCCGGGGACCCCCCAGAGACCCCCGGTGACCTTCCAGGGACCCCCAGTGACCCCCCCAGGGACCCCCAGTGACCCCCCCAAAGGAACTTCCCACCCCCAAGGGACCCCTGAGCCCCCCCAGGGTCTCTCAGTCCCCATGGGATGATTGGGATGATGCACAGACCCCCCCCAGGATCCTCAAACTTCCCATGAGACCCCCCCCACGTACCCCCAAACACCCCTGAGGGTCACCTGGACACCCCAGAGACCCCCAGCATCCCCAACCCAATGCAGAGACCCCCCCCCCCAGGGACCCCCAAACTCCCCCAGCCCCCCCCCGGACACCCCCAGACCACCCCCAACTCAATGCAGAGACCCCCCAGGGATCCCTTGGACACCGCCAACCCAACACAGAAATACCCCAGGGACCCCCAAATTCCCTCAGGGACCCCCTGGATGCCCCCAGACCACCTCCAAAGCCCCCAACCCATTGCAGAGACCCCCCCAGGGACCCCCTGGACATCCCTAGATACTGCCAGGCACCCCCAACCCAACACAGACCCCCCCAGGGTCCCCTAAACTCCCCCAGGGATCCCCAGACCACCCCCAAAATCCCCAACCCAACAGAGAGACCCCCCCCAGGGACCCCCAAACTGCCTTGGGGACCCGCTGGATGTCCCCAGACCACCCCCAAAACCCCCCAACCCAACACAGAGACCCTCCAGGGACCCCTAAACCACCCCCAGGGCCCCCCAAACTCCCTCAGAGACCCCCTGGACACCCCCAACCCAACACAGAGACCCCCCCAGGGCCCCCCAAACTGCCTCAGAGACCCCCCAAACTCCCTTAGGGCCCCCCAAACTGCCTCAGGGACCCCCTGGACACCCCCAACCCAACACAGAGAGCACCCCAGTGCCCCCCAAACTCCTTCAGTGACCCCCTGGATGCCCCCAGACCACCCCCAAAACCCCCAACCCAACACAGAGACCCTCCAGGGACCCCTAAACCACCCCCAGGGCCCCCCAAACTCCCTCAGGGACCCCCAAACTGCCTCAGGGACCCCCTGGACACCCCCAGACTACCCCCAAAGCCCCCAACCCAACACAGAGACTCCCCCAGAGACCCCTAAACCACCCCCAGGGCCCCCCAGACTCCCTCAGGGACCCCCCGGCCGCCCCCAGACCACCCCCAACCCATCACAGGACCCCCCCAAGCCCCCCCCCCGTCGCCACTCACGCAGTGGGGGCAGCTCCAGCGCCCCTCGGGCGCGCGGTCGAGCTCGGGGTCGAGGCAGACGAGGTGGTAGGCGCGGGGGCAGGTGTCGCACAGGATGATCTCCCCCCCCTGCTGGCACACCTCGCAGTAGTCCTGGTGGTCGGTCTCGTAGCCGTCCCCGTCCTCCTCCGGCCCCGGGCCTGCGGGGACAGCAGCGCCCGCTGCCACCGAGCCCCAGGGGACACGGGGGGGGGCGTGGGGACAGAGGGGTGGGGGGCGGGGGGATGGGGGTGGGGGTGGGGAGAAGGGGGTGGGGGGATGGGGACGTTGGGATGGGGGTGGGGGGATGGGGGCAGGGGGGTGGGGACATTGGGATGGGGGTGGGGGGACAGGAGGGATGGGGACGCTGGGGACAGCGGGGGGAGGGGGCACTGGGAGCACTGGGGATGGGGAATGGGGTTGGGATGGGGATGGGGACAGGATGGGGAGAGGATGGGGACAGGGATGGGGACAGGGACAGGATGGGGACAGGGACAGGATGGGGACGGGGGCAGGATGGGGACAGGATTGGGACAGGATTAGGACTGGGATGGGGACAAGGATGGGGACAGGGGATGGGGAAAGGGATGGGGAGAGGATGGGGACAGGGACAGGATGGGGACGGGGGCAGGATGGGGACGGGGGCAGGATGGGGATGGGGACATGAATGGGGACAGGGACAGGGATTGGGAGAGGGGACAGGGACACGGGTGGGGACACCGTGGTCAATGGGGCCACCACGGGCACTGGGGGACACCTGGGGACAGGAGCACCTAGGGGTAAGGTCTGATTTTGGGACACAAGGGACACCAGGGAGAGTTGGTGGGGACACGGAGGCAGGGACATGGGGACAATGGGGATGGGGACATCAGGACATGAGGGGCAGCAGGGATGGGGACAGATGGTGGGGACACCTGGGGACACACGGACATCAGGACACAGGGACATGGGGACAACGGGGACACGGACAAGGGAGAGCCCCCGGCCGGCCGGTGTGGAGGGGGACCCGGGGGACCCCCAGCCCCAAACCCAGGAGATGGGGGGGGGGTGAGGGGGGGACGCCCCTTGCTCCAGGGTGGCCCCTCGGCTTTGGGGATGCCGTGGGGACAACGTGGGGACAGCGAGGGGGCTCTCACCGTGTGCGGGCACAGCGCCCGTCCCCGCGGGGCCGCGCTCCCGGTTGAGGACGGTGCAGGGGGCTGCAAGGAGAGACGGCGGCGGCGTCACCCGCGGCCCCGCAGCGGGGAGGGGACACGGGGAGGGGGCGGGGGAGGGCACGGGGAGGGCCGAGGGGACAGGGGGGAGGACGGGGAGGGGGCGCTCGGGGCCGGGGGCCACTCACCCTTCTTCTTCTTGCGGCCGGGGCGGCCTCGCTTCAGCTTCTTGATGCGGGCGGCGGGGTCGGAGCGCGCCGAGGCGCTGTGCACGCTCGAGCTCTCCGCGTCCGACTCCTCCTCCGCCTCCCCCGCGTCCTCGCTCTGCAACGGGACGGGGACACGGGGACACTGGGGACACTGGGAGGCACTGGGGGGAACGGGGGAGCACTGGGGGGAACGGGGGGCACGGGGCTCTTGGGGGGTGGTGAGGGGAGATGGGGTTGGGGGACGCTGCGGGGGGATGGCAGGGGGTGGGGGACGCCTCTGGGTGACACCCGAGGGTGAGGAGGGGACGTGGGGCTGCGTGCCACCAGCTGGGGACACCAAGAGGGTGAAGAGGGGCTCGGGGACAGCTCTGGGTGACACCCGAGGGTGAGGAGGGGACGTGGGGCTGGGTGCCACCAGCTGGGGACACCAAGAGCATGAGGAGGGGACACGGGGACACCTCTGGGTGACACCTGAGGGTGAGGAGGGATCAGGTGCCACCACCTGGGGACACCTGAGGGCAAGGAGGGGATGTGGGGACACCTCTGGGTGACACCAAGAGGGTGAGGAGGAGCTCAGGGACACCTCTGGGTGATACCAGAGGTCGAGGAAGGGACATGGGGACACCTCTGGGTGACACCTGAGGGGCTAGGTGCCACCATGTGGGGTCACCTGAGGGTGAGGAGGGGCTGGGGGACGCCTCTGGGTGCCACCCAAGGGTTAGAAGGGAACACGGGGACACCTCTAGGTGCCACCTGAGGGCGAGGAGGGGACATGGGGACACCTCTAGGTGCCACCCAAGGGTTAGAAGGGGACACGGGGACACCTCTGGGTGCCACCTGAGGGCGAGGAGGGGCTGGGGGACACCTCTGGGTGCCACCCGAGGGGTTAGGTTCCATCACGCGGGGACACCAGAGGGCGAGAAGGGGACGTGGGGACACCTCTGGGTGCCACCAGTGGGGACAGCAGGGGACAGCAGGGGACAGCGGGGCCGTACCGAGCTGCTCTTCTTGCGCTTGCCACCCAGGACGCCCAGCTTGATCTTGAGCGGTGCCATCTTCTTGCCCTTCAGCTTCCGCTTCAGCTCCGGCACCCGCGGGCTCTTGCTGCGCTTCTTGTGCCCGGGCCCTGCCAGGGGACAGCGCTGTCCCCAGGGCTCCTGTCCCCAACGGGGGGGGGGACGGCACCTGGAGCCTTGTCCCCAGTGGGGAGGGGACCTTGGGGTCTCGGAAGGTTGTGCCCAATGGGGGGGGGAGCCGGGGTTCTGGAGCCTTGTCCCCAAAAGGGAGGGGATCAACGGGTCCTGGAACCGTGTCCCCAACTGGGAGGGGACCTTGGGGTCTCGGAACATTGTCCCCAATGGGGAGGGGACCCAGGGCCCTAGAACTGTGTCCCCAACTGGGAGGGGACCCGGGGTTCTGGAGCCTTGTCCCCAAAAGGGAGGGGACCAACAGGTCCTGGAACCGTGTCCCCAACTAGGAGGGGACCTTGGGGTCTCGGTATGTTGTCCCCGATGGGGAGGGGACCCGGGGGTCCTGGCACTTTGTCCCCAACCAGAAGGGGACCAAAGGGTCCCAGCACCTTGTCCCCAATAGGGAGGGGACCCAGGGTCCTGGTGCCTTGTCCCCAATAGGGAGGGGACCTTGAAGCCTTGGAACATTGTCCCCAACATGAAAGGGACCAATGGGTCCTGGCACCTTGTCCCCAACACGAAGGGTCCCCAGGAGTCCCAGCACCTTGTCCCCAACAGGAAGGGTCCCCAAAGGTACTGGCACCTTGACCCCAACAGGGAGGTGACCAACAGGTCCCAGCACCTTGTCCCCAAGGAGAGAACCCAAGGGTCCTGATACCTTGTCCCCAACAGGGAGGTGACCTGGGGGTCCTGGGGTCTTGTCCCTAACATGGAGATGACCTGGGGGTCCCAGTGCCTTGTCCCCAACATGCAGGGTCCCCGGGGGTCCCGTCACCTTGTCCCCAACACGGAGGTGACCCGGGGGTCCTGGGGCCTTGTCCCCAAGAAGAAGGGAACCCAAGGGTCCTGGCACTTTGTCCCCAGCAAGGAAGTGACCAACAGGTCCCAGCACCTTGTCCCCAAGAAGGAGGGTCCCCGGGGGTCCTGACGCCTTGTCCCCAACACAGAGGGTCCCCAACGGTCCCTTCACCTTGTCCCCAACACGGACGGCCCCCGGGGGTCCCAGCACCTTGTCCCCAACAGGGAGGTGACCCGGGGGTCCTGAGGCCTTGTCCCCAAGAAGAAGGGAACCCAAAGGTCCTAGCACCTTGTCCCCAACATGCAGGGTCCCTGGGGGTCCCGTCACCTTGTCCCCAACAGGGAGGTGACCCGGGGGTCCTGGGGCCTTGTCCCCAAGAAGAAGGGAACCCAAGGGTCCCGGCACCTTGACCCCAACACGGGGGTGACCTAAAGGTCTCAGCGCCTTGTCCCCAACACGGAGGTGACCTGGGGGTCCCTTCACCTTGTCCCCAACACAGAGAGTCCCTGAGGGTCCTGACACCTTGTCCCCAACACGGATGGTCCCCGGGGGTCCCAGCGCCTTGTCCCCAACAGGGAGGTGACCTGGGGGTCCTGAGGCCTTGTCCCAAAGAAGAAGGGAACCCAAAGGTCCTGGCACCTTGACCCCAACACGGGGGTGACCTACAGGTCCCAGCGCCTTGTCCCCAACAAGAAAGTGACCTGGGAATCCCTTCACCTTGTCCCCAACATTGAGAGTCCCTGAGGGTCCCTTCACATTGTCCCCAACACGGATGGTCCCCGGGGGTCCCAGCGCCTTGTCCCTAACAGGGAGGTGACCTGGGGGTCCTGGGGCCTTGTCCCCAAGAAGAAGGGAACCCAAAGGTCCCAGCGCCTTGTCCCCAACACGGTGAGTCCCCGAGGGTCCCTTCACATTGTCCTCAACAGGGAGGGTCCCCGAGGGTCCTGACACCTTGTCCCCAGCACGGAGGGTCCCCGGGGTGCCGCTCACCTTTCCCCTCCTTGGTCTTGGCCTTGCGCAGGGGCGGCGGCGGCGCCTCGGGGGCGACGGCAGCGACGGCGGCCGACACCTGCTCGGCCACGGCGGCGGCGGCAGCGGCGGCGGCGGCGGCCACGGCGGCGGCGGAGCCCTTGAAGGGGTTGTTGGCGCTGAACTCCCTCCACTTGGCCCCCAGGATGGTCATCATCTTGGACATGGGGATTTTGGGGTTCTTCTTGGCGATCAGGGGCCTGCGAGCGAGCGGCAGCGGGGCTGGGAACCCCACCGGGGGCTGCCCGTGGAGACCCCACCCCGAAAAGAGCACCCCGGGGCGCCCCAAAGGGACCGCGGTGGCACACGAAGCATCCCAACGTGCCCCAAAACACCCCAAGGGGTCCTCAAGAAGTCCCACAGCACCCCGAGGGGCCCCAAAGCACTCCGAGGGGTCATCAAGAAGTCCCTGCAGCACCTCAAGGTGTCCCAAAACACCCCAAGGGGTCCTTAGGAAACCCCAAAGCACCCCAAGGTGCCTTCAACTGCCCCCAAAGCGCCCCAAAGGACCTGTAGGAGGTCCTAAAACACCCCGAGGTGTCCCAAAACACCCCAAGGAGTCACTGAGAAGTCCCACAGCACCCCAAGGTGCCCCAAAACACCCTAAGGTGCCTTCAACAGCCCCCAAAGCACCCCAAGGCGTCCCAGCAGCACCCTACGAAGCCTTCAACTGCCCCTACACCACCCCGAGGTGCCCCAAAACACCCCAGGTAACTTCACCTGACCCCAAAGCACCACAAAGGGGCCCATGAGAGCTCCCAAAGCTACCCCAAGGGGCCCCACAGCACCCCAAAGTGCCCCAAAGCACCCCAAGGTGCCCCCCCGCACCCCAAGGTGGCCCAGCAGCACCCCAAGGTGCCTTCAATTGCCCCCCAGAGAACCCCAAGGTGCCCCAAAACACCCCGAGGTGCCTTCAATTGCCCCCAAACCCCCCCAAGGTCCCCCCGCAACACCCCGAGGTGCCCCCAAACCCCCCCGAGGAGCCTTCCCCTGCCCCCCCCCAGCACCCCGAGGCGCCCCCAGCCCCAGCACCCACCTCATGAACTGGCTGAAGGCCTTGTAGTTGGTGAGCGTGTGGTAGTCCTCCTCGGTGAAGATGTGGTCCACGTCCTCCAGCCCCCAGGCGCCCAGCAGCTGCGCCGACGACTTCTGCTCCACCGGCTGCGCCCCACGGGGACGGGACGGGGACGGGACGGGGACAGGGACAGGGATGGGGACAGGGACGGGGATGGGGACAGGGACAGGGGGTGGCACCAGCGGCGGCGAGAGCGAGAGAAGGGGAGCGAGTCAGAAACGGGCACGGGGACAAGGACGGGGGTGGGGACAGGAAGGGCAGGGGCAGCGGGACCCCATGGGGTGTAATGAGGGTGGGGGGACCCCATAGGGTCTGAAATGGGAACGGGGACCCCAATGGGATCCAAATGGGTGCAGGGATCCCATGGGGTCTGAAATGGGCACCAGGAAACCCGTGAGACCCACCATAGGTGCTGGGATCCCAATGGGATCCACCATGGGTGTAGGGACCCCAAAGGCCCCAACACGGGCACCGGGACCCCCATGGGCCCCAAAATGGTCATGGGGACCCCAACAGGATCCAAATGGGTGGGGGGACAGCCATGGGCCATGAAATGGTCACCGGGACCCCAATGGGATCCAAACGGGTTGGGGGGAACCTTACGGGTCCCAAAATGGGCACTGGGACCCCAATGGGATCCAAATGGGTGGGGGGAAACCCATGGGCCCCAAAACAGTCACCGGGACCCCAGTGGGCTCCAAACAGGTGGGGAGAAACCCATGGCTCATCGGGACCCCAACGGGATCCACCACGTGTGCAGGGACCCTATGGGCCCCAAAACAGTCACCAGGAACCCAATGGGATCCAAAGGGGTTAGGGGAGACCCCAGGGCCCCAAAATGGTCATGGCGACCCCAGCAGGATCCAAACGGGATGGGAGGACCCCATGGGCCCCAAAATGGGCACTGGGATCCCAATGCAATCTAAACAGGTGGGGGGAAAGCCATGGCCCAACGGGACCCCAACGGGATCCACCATGGGTGCAGAGACCCCATGGGCTCCAAAATGGTCATGGGGACCCCAATGGGATCCAAAGGGGTTGGGGGACCTGATGGGTCCTAAAATGGGCACCAGGATCCCCATGGGCCCTGAAATGGTCATGGGGACCCCAATGGGGGGATCCAAACGGGTGGGGGGAAACCCATGGCCCACTGGGACCCCAATGGGATCCAAATGGGTGCAGGGACCCCACGGGCCCCAAAACGGTCACCGGGACCCCAAGGGGATCCAAAGGGGTCGTGGGGCACCCCAGGGCCCCCAACGCGCCCCCCCCGGCCGTACCTTCACCTTCTGCCCCCCCTCCTCGTCCATCTTTTTCCGCCGCTTCGTCTTCTTCTCCTTCTTCTCGCGGTGCTTCCGCCGCTTCTTCTTGGCCACGCCGCCGTAGTCGCTGCCGCCGCTCTCCGACTTCTCCCGGTACTCGTCGCGCTCCGACTCGAACTCATCCTCGCTCACCTGCGCCCCGAGACCCCCCCCCCGGAGAGACGGTCACGCCGAGACCCCCCCCAAATCCCAGGACACCCCCTCCCAAATCCCAGGACCCCCCTCAAAACAACAGGACCCCCCCCCAAGGTGCGGGCCTCACCAATTTTTTCCGTTTGCGCGGCTTGCCGGGTTTGTTCTCCTTCTGCTTGCGGGGGCCCCGCTTCTTCTT